>NW_027123410.1:4376-4596 GCF_001457755.1 Trypanosoma equiperdum | reverse complement strand
CTCAGCACAGTGTGCAAAAACCATGGAACAAGAGATGATTGCAAGGGAGAAACGGGCTGTGAATTTGACGAAAACAAGACTACAAAGTGCACAGGCAAAGAACAAAAAGAATGCACAGATGGCTGCAAATGGGAAGAAAACAAGTGCAAGGATTCCAGTTTTCTCGTCAATAAGAACTTTTCTCTGGTGACTGTTTCTTTTATGACTGTAGTGACATTTA
>NW_027123410.1:0-4366 GCF_001457755.1 Trypanosoma equiperdum | reverse complement strand
GCAAGGATTCCAGTTTTCTCGTCAATAAGAAAAATTCTCTGACTTCTGTTGCCTTTGTAAGTTTGGTAGCATTTTAGCATTCTGGAATTTTAAAGATTCTAAAACTATGAGCATTATTGCTTTATTTTACGATATTTTTTGAAAATATGCTATCTTAAAAGAAGATGCTAAAATTTACTAAAATTTAATGTACTTTAACACTTTTTGCAGACACTTTGAAATTTTTTTAAATTTAGTAAAATGTGTACAATTGGTTCCTATCGGTGTAAAGAAGTAGGGCGATACAGTATTTAAAAATTTGCTATTTCGTTTATTTTTTCTGTTTTGTTTATTTGATCAATTTTACGGATATTGTTTGGGTGTATAGTAATAGTAAGGAGAACGACAATAAATGAGAGAGAGAGAGAGAGAGAGAGAGAAATAATGAAGAATATTATTAAAGGAAAGATGAGAAGACAAAAGGGAAGGAGATGGAGTGTCCTCTCGTTCATACGCAAAAATGAAAATATCTATTATTGTAAAAAAGGAGATAATGGATTGACAATGAGTTAAAGACACAGCGCAGCATATAAGCCAAGTGGAGGCGCTGAAACTGATATAAAGAAGCAGTTCATGTCCAAAGCATTTAAAGGGCCACTTCCAATTTTCTCTGAGGAACGTTTCAAAGAGTAAATTATTTTCCCTCTAATGGCTATTGTGGATAAACTGAAATACGACAAGGAGAGCGCAACCAGTAAACGGCGTATAATTTGACTAAAAACGCGTTTCAAACCTGAAATAAGTGCTCGGAAAATGAAGACACTAAAGACAGTTAATGATTAGAGTAAACCTCGCAAACAACAATACACAGCACTAACATTAAAAAGGTCAACAAAAAGCGGAATACTAACTCGATGCAACAAAAAAAAACAGAAATGTAAGAATTATTGATTCACATGATAGTGTAGTAACACTGACCCTTAGTAGTGCCTACAACCAGGTGAAGTAAAAAATTTATTAGGAGGCTGTAAGAATTTCTTAGTTTTATAGAATGCAGCATGCAAAGATTGCAAAATATGGTTTAAATTATAGATTTATTAAGTTTATATTAAGGTAAGTTACGGTAACATCCTTGGATACATATTATCTTGTAAAAGGCACTATAATTGCCATTTCCAATAAGCATTTTATCCTCTTGCGGCCTTCTATATCGCTATGTGGAAAAAAGACATGTAGTAAAGCTAAAAATGGAGGGAAAGCGTATTACGAGTACAATGTGAGAGCACAAAGAAAAAAGTAGACGTAGAAAAATTTAAAAAAACATGAAGCACATGAAGAATAAAAGCAGGCTCGGGTTATGAAGTGCACCGGAGCACAAAAAAGCAGGAGAAGTAGAAGAATCCTTTTAAAATGCGCATACCAATGACTGGTAAACAGTCAAAAGAAACTGCTACTAAAAAGAAGACAAAAACTGACCGTTCTTTACACCCCAGTGGGTCCACACTACAGACAAACTTATAGCGGGTATTGTTTATGATACAAAATCATTATGAATTAAAAGTAATATGGTGACGGCGAACGACTTTAGTTCACAATAACAGCTTTAAGATGCATTAGCCGCGATGTTGCAGCGACAATTCATATGAAACAGTAAAATTCTAGCATGGATGGCATTGGAAATGACCGTTGAGTAACGAAATGTGCTCACTCTACACTAGAGATTGATTCACATGGCTTAGAATCTCATTATGTCCGGATAATTCCGTCCTACGAGGACACAACAGAGTAGTAACAAGACATAAATAAAACAGCCAACAACGATACACCTACAACAGAATATCTAACGCTAACGCACTAAATAAGTACAACACGAAAACCAATAACTTCACAAGCAATGCCTTAACACACTTCCCAAACCCTGCCCATTTTCCCTCTCCAAAGTTCTAGCGCATTTACAACAAGGAGATTCGGCTTTCTGATGCGGTTCTTCGCCATAGCCGTTCCTTCCATCACGGCAACGACAAAGACACACGCAGCAATCGGAGAACACAGCAACCAAGCGCAGAGAGCGGCAATATGCGGCTTCATCGAATTAGCGGGCGATCAATCAACAGTAGCAAAGCAACCGACCGCACTAGACGAAGCATTAGATGAACTTCTGGAGCTGAATATGACCCTAGCGCAGCCAGCCTGGCTAGACTTGTTCCGCAAAGAAGACAAGCAAGAAGAAGCAAAGGAATTCAAAGCAGACGACACAACTCGGCAAACAGACTGGCAGTCACGGTGGGGATCGTGGAAAAACAGGCAGAAAAGGTTCTAAAGGCAACAGACCTCGCAAACCTAAAAGCTAAGCATAAAATACAGAACATAAAACCGCAAAAAACTGGCGACGCTACGGCGGCGGGCCCAAAATCTAGCCGCAGAGGCAGAGGAGATCAAACTACAGCCCGAGAGAGAGGCGCCAACGACCGACTTTCTGAACGACAAGGTCGTGCAGGCAACCATAAACAAAGCGGCCTACGGCCAATAAGATGAGTCAGCAATAAGCACAGCGGTGACAAAGGCGTTCAATGCACCGTCGACGGACCGTACAACAAACTGCGAGGGCGGCAAAGACTCAGCGAAAGCAACAACAGCGATAGCTGTCTCAACTTGCATCTGCGCCAAGGACAGCGGCAACGACGCCAATGGCGCCAAAGCAGGCACTGGAAGCGAATTAAGCCGGTAATGGGCTGTAGCTAATAACCCGGCACAAACTATAGAAGACGAGGTAAGGAAGATGTGCAGTCAACCGAAAACCTCGCTTCTAACAACAGAAAAGCTAGAAACAGAATCTCAGCATTCACCAGCCTAATGAAGCGAACCAGCAGCATCTCGTACTACGGCACCCACAAAAGCGACTGCGACGGCGCAAAAACCGGTGTTTGGGTCACATAATCAAACTAGAGGGACCAAAACTTCATCAGGTAAATGCAAAGGGATCCCCCAAGACTAGTGTAAATCCCCGGATTGTAAGTGGGAGGGTGACACTTGAAAAAACTCCAGTTTTCTTGCAAATGAGAAATTTGTTATTATTGCTACTGCTTTTGTGAGTTATGTAACATTATGAGGGTTTATTTATTTTGAAGATTTTTGCCCAATTATGTAAATTTTACAAAGATTTTCTATTTGAGAGAATTCTTCAAAGTTTATTAAAATATAAAAAACAGAAAATTGGATTGGAATATACAAAAGAGTAGCCTTTTTCGATTTAAAATGTTGATAGTGTATTAAAATTACTATAATTCTAAAAATCTACTATTTTGCTTTATTTTACATATATGAGTCAAAGTTATAATAAACCTAATCATAATAAATAGGAAAGTGTTGTGAGTGTGTATATACGAGTATTAATATTGTACAGAGAGCGGTGGGAAAGAGTAAATGGACAGCCAAAATAGAGGCATTCAATATAATTGAAAACGTCCTATGAAAGAAACTGAGTGAGTTTTACAGTGAGCCGGAGAAGAAGGTGAGACCACGAGGAATTGTATTAAATGAAAAGAAGAAGGAGAGAGATATATGGGAAGGTAAAATGCGCAGTTTCAAACTCAGAAATAACGATGGCCGCAATCATGCACAAGGAAATTATATATAATACATGGAAGAGTGGACAAAATGCAGTTTACAAGCCAAATAGAGTCACTACTGTATTCATCAGAGTTTCAGTAACACAACCAAAAAAAGAAAGAAACAATATATGAAATAAAACAGAGAACTACTTAAGATCACAACATATAAAAAATTATTTCAAATGAAATTTTCCTCAGCATAATTCACGTATAAAAATGAGTAGCTACTATTTCAGAAATGAGTGCTTCAACTAATGTGGCAATAATTGATAAGTTCACACTTACGGGAGGTAATGCTCAAAGTCGATGGTTAGGTTTGTTAGCACATTAAACTGGTAAAATAATAAGTATATCTGAACCTAGTAGTGCAAGGAGATACTGCAATAACCATAACAACACAGAGAAAGAAAATGTGAATACATCATCAAATAGTAGCTTAATCCTCTGCGAAAAAATCATACAAGAGCTACATTATAACAATATAAAGGCATCACTTCTTTAAATACCTTAGTGACTCAAATGGCTTCTTATCTTAATTTATGTACGTTCTTCTTATTTTCACTTGCATTTTACAAATAGATTTTACCTTCAAAAGTTTGTATCTTGAGAACTTTACTACTAATGATGCATTTGGTGTGTTTAAGCTCAATATATCTTCACGATTATGAAGTAAATAACATAACAAATATGAGAGAATAATACTAAGAAACCAATAGTGTTTGTGGTTGTAGTTCAAACTCATGTAACTCAAGGATGGTGTAGACTCGTATTGAGTG
>NW_027124456.1:114769-120466 GCF_001457755.1 Trypanosoma equiperdum | reverse complement strand
TATATATATATATATATATATATAGTCACGCATACGCAACCGATACGCTACAAATCATAATTACCTTCTTCATCTTGACGCTCACCAGATTGGAGAAATGCTGCCGCCCCCAACAGCGTCACTTGCGATCCCAATGATAACAGAAATGCACCGAGTGAACTGTAACCCGTGTGATAAAGCACAATGGAGAGAGAAGGTGCTGAAACGGCTAGGGCACCGCTAAGGAAGACGACAAATCCGTTTATTTCGCCATCGTCATCAAACGTACTTTCCGACCGCCCAAAAAACAAAAAGGGTAGTGGTGTAATAAACGACAGAAGTAATGAAAACAGCGGTAAGACGTTGCTACCTGCCACCACAGTACATGCAAGTATGGAAAGAACAACCGCAACCACAACCAGCGAGGCAGACAAAACTAATGGTAACAACGCAGCCATGATTTGTCCTACTATTTTTACGCCCCAACGAAGAAAAAAAAAATTCCCCGCAATTTCGTTTTACCACAATGAGGGTACTTTTCTCTTATTCAAACTATTGCTGCACCCTTTTGGCACCTGTGCTGCTCACTCTGTTTACCCAAAACTTTTTTTTTTTACCTGCAAGACAAAAAGAAAAAAAAGATGTTTAATCCAGGTAAAAAAAAAATAATAATAATATAATATAATATATAAAATACTCCTAGCGTAAATACCCACACGACACCGAAAGTGTGTGTGTGTGTTTGTGTGTGACGAGAAAGAAGATTTAGAGTGAGAATGGGGTGAAAAAGTGAAAGTGAAAAGTGAATGGTTGTGGAAGCAACAACAGGTTAAATTACCGAATGCATTTAATTACAGCTCAAAAGATGTGAATAGTGCTTCTCTCTGCAGCACTCAAAACTGCTCCCCAGTCCCTGTTGATGTTGGTTTACTGCGCTACATCTCAAGTGGAAGCATATGGAACATCAACAACAAATTAAAAGGAAAAAAAGAAAGAAAGGCAACACATTCGATTTGTATTAGGCAACGACGCGAACAACTTCACATAATGAGGTACTCCATGCAGTTGCACATGATGTTGTCTACCGAAAACAGACTGCAGAGGCACTACACAACAGAAAGATAAAAGGTGGCATCAAATACGCTAGACCAAAAATAAATAAATTAATTAATTCCATGCACTTGAGTCACTTTCAATCTGTCACCAGTGCATAGGGGGTTTCAAAATGTCAACGGATTGCCAAAACTTTTTCCTTCAAGGTAATAATATGAGCCAACCACCGCGCCAAAAGGCAAGAGGAGGAAGCATTCATTTTTTCCTCATACGTGTGTGGCACCGTATAGGACACCTTCTTGGCGCCGTACCCAACTTCCTGTGTAAAAAAAAAAAAAGACACTTAACCGAATATTATCAAGCGCGTAAACTGCGAAAGCAGCAACCGCCCCGGCAGCGGAATGGGTGGAAAGTTGGTTCCATCTTTTTTCACACGCCTCAGTAAACAATGACCGCAAGCACAAATAAACGAATTAGGGGCAGTATATCACTGGCTCACGCGTCAGTACAAAGTACATGCGGCTGCGGAATCCCTTCAGTACATGAACAGTGGTTCCAGTGCTTGTAAACCTCCACTCGTCGTTTATTGCACACCGAATCCGCCAGCAAATGCTGCATTCCACCGGCTTGGGCTCCAGCAGGAATAAATGACAACACGATTGCAGAACCCTTCCACCTCCTCAACACGTCTCTCCTTTAGCCAATGCTACAACCTTTTCTCTAACCATCCGCACAAATGACATGCGCTCCTCCGTCGTCTGCAGCCTTTTCGCCGTCTTCGCTGCGCTGACGCACAATAGAAGTGGTCGTTGCTCACCTACTGATTGAATGGCATGTGCAATGGCACTAGAAAGTATATTCGTCAGCGCATGATCCCGTACGCCTAACAGATACTCACACGGAAGTGAAGGTAAATTATTAAGACTCTCACAACCCACACAAGGGCCGGCATCATGCGGGTCAAAGCGAAGCACTACACCAGGCACACATGTATCATCTTCCGTTACAAGGATCCAAACATAATCGGAGAAGCACTGCTGCGATATGTGCAACGTCGATGGTTCAGCTCCGTAAGTGAAGGAACACTGGCGAAAACATACGGGAGGTGGTCCTTCCATTGTGCGTGTCCAAAAGTCAATATTCCTTTGCTCCGTGATGTTTATGTGAGAAGTGTGTCAGAGGTATAATTTTGGTAATTTTCCCTTCGTGTATGCTATTACTTCCCTTGCCTTCTGTCCCCTCCCTACCCTCAAGGGCCTTGGCAGGGTATAACAATAATGTGTATTCTACCCTTCAATTGCGAAACAATGCCAGGTGATGATTTCAATATGTGAAAAAGAAAAAAAAAGCACATTTCTTAAAGAAACATCAAAAACATTTGCTTGAAATTCCGTTGAGTGGTAACAAAAACCAAGTGAGCACGCCAACGAAACGTAATGAAAAACAAGAGAGAGTGAGCATTACCGATAACAATCATAGCACCCCATGACACCGCTCGATGTGTCGGAGACCTCCCGCAAGATATCACCAACTCACGTCGAGTTATTGTGGCAGAAATCAACAACTTTCTGCGAAACAACACACCCCAAAATATGGGGTCCACAGATATCTTGCCTCCTTTATCTCTAGCCAACAAAACTACGGCACATACAATCACACACACACACACACACATACACGTGTACGGTTAGCTCATCTTCTCCTCCCCTCAAGTTTGTACTGCATACCGCACCCTTTCGCATGGTTTTTAATGCGTTGAAGCACGTGATCAATCATGAGAGATTCCACGGAACCGTTTGGAGACCGGTGCAGGAGTGTTGGGTTTTGCTCCTCTCCGTTCCAAAATACCAGCACCCGTTCCCGATAATTTTGCAGCATGTTGGCCACAACAGCGTCGCAACGGTAAAGTCCAAGATTCCTAAGTGCCTTGGCTTTGAGTTGTTCTTCCTCAGTTTCAAGTTTGAATGTGATGAGATATCGCGGGGCGGCACGGCTCGACCCATGCCACTCCTCACTAATGAGGTCAAGTATTTTGGGTACGTTGTTAAATTGAATAGTTAGCCCATCTCCGCCACTCATTTTATGGTGCGATAGGCGGCTTTCTGGGATGTAGTAATCCGATACAGCAGCAGCAGCCAAAAGCATCATCGGTGTTTGGCGTAAACATTCTGCCCTATGGCTAAGCGTCCCTGTGAGTAACGAGAAAAGATACAAATACTCTACTACTGTGTAATATGGTATTTCAAGGAAACGACTTTTATACTTGGTGTAAGCCTCTATGGCTGCACTGACGTCGCAAGACTTCTGTGGTGCATTCAACTCTGCAAAAAACTGCTCGGTGGTCATGTTGTCGACGAGACGGCGGAAGGGGAGCTGAGAAGTCTTGCTTCGAAGAAGAATGCATGCCCAACCGCGAGCCAGTAGCTCTTCTACAAGCACAGCCCCGCGCCCACCAGAACTGAAATTAGTGACAAAACGTACGGCGTGTACCTCCAGTGGAACTGCCGTGCCACCACTCGTAATGAAAGCCACACCTTCACAACCGTCACGGTTGACGCGCTGAGCGAACTCAAGGGTTTTTGCCTCCCACTGATTGAGGTCGCTCCTTCCCTCTTCTGTCAGGTTTTCGGTAAAGAAGCGGCTCAGTCCCTCGGCACTCATAACGTGAAGATTTTTTAAAAAGAGCGGTATCTTCCACTTTTAGACGCTCTTATTTCCTCTTTATATATATATATATATTGATCAAGGTGGGGGACACTGCTGGCGCGCGGATTCTCCTTTTGCACCTTCCCTTCGTATCCCTCGAAATATTTCTGCAAAACGATGAGAAATGCAAGCACCTGAAATGAAACCACATATAATATATTGTTCAGTGGCAAAAGCACCCTTTTGGCGCTCTGAACGGTGGAGAGGGCAACAAACATATTTGGAGTGTGTGCGCAAAGGGGGAAGTTGAACAAAGAGAAGCACAAAATTTAAAACTTACAACTTCACGTCACGGAAAAACAGACGAAGCCGAAGTAATCTCCTCCTGCAACTCATCCATCTTCTCCTGTAGTTGCTGTCGTAACCGTAGTTTAGAACGCCAGAGCGGCATAACCGCAGCGTTAAATGTGGCACACCGCTTCTTCACCTCACCAGGTGAGTATGTAGCGACAACCCCAGACTTGTGATGAAATGGAACAAGCAAATCTCCCGGTTCGCTATCAGCGCCGTTGCTTGTACATCCGTCGCCGCCAGTTTGATCGCCCTCACATTCATCGTCACTCGAAGATGGGAAAAAGTCGTCCCTGCATGTCACGTAATTAAGCACGCTCTGTGCTTGGAGTGGAATTATACGTTGTAACTCGCACAACTGGCGGTCATGGAGGCTGGCGCAGATCACTTCGCTACTGTTATTCCTCTCTCCATTAGCCACAGTAGATTTCTCATTTTCGCTAACATCAGCCGTTCCCTGCACCTCTTTTGAGCCGTTTTCTACGCCTGAATTTTCCGCCTCTTCATTAGCAGCGGTTTGACACATATCTGTCTGTGAAGTGCTGGAATGAAGAGGTAGTGCAGTGCAGTGCTGAACAACAAGCTGCGCAAACTGCACAGAAATGTTGTAGTGCCGTTGCTCAAGCTCCTGAAGTTCATCGATCCACACGCAAAGGAACCGGCAAGCATCGTCCGTCGAATCTCTACACAAGCATTGCAGTTCCCGAAACGATAAGCTGACGCACCGAAAGGCTGCTATAATGCTGTTGTTAACTGCCGTTTCAAAGTCTGAGGCACTTAAGGCGCCACCCAATGCACAGTGAAACTTTGCATCCCACAGTCTATACGTTTCGCAGCGAGTGTGTTGCAGCTGCAGAGCCTTCGAAAGCAACTCGGCACCCGTAGACATCAAAACGGCGAAATTTCTAAAATTCAGAAGTGGAACAGGCGCGGGGATCAAAGGTTGAACTATCAGTAGTTTTTTTTTCCCTCCCTCCTTCTCAGTCCCCTCGCGTCCTTAGTCCAGTGCCCACGGCTACTTCAAAGATGAAGGGGAAAAAACAAAGAGGAGGAGTGGTTGGTTAAGAGAAAAGTAAAGTTGGTACCTAATGGGTAAATATAGTGCCGGCATGCTCCACAGTAATAATGGCATGTTGCCAAATAAGAAAAAAGTAGTCAAAACTCACCACTACATGGCACACGTAAACGAAGGGAAGGTAGTATACATGCATGGCACATCAAGGTGCAACAATTTGATCCCTTTCCTTCTTTTCTTTTATTTTCATTTTTGACTGTTCAGACACCGCACTAGAAGCCAACAAAAACAAAAAAGGATTTCTGCCGCCTCACCCTACTGAAATCCAGCAACAGATGTTTTACAAAGAGAGACATGCAATTTTTTTTTCTGTATGCCCCACAAACATATATATATATATACGCCAAAAGAATGTCCAAAGATCAGTCACAATGCAATGACGCGACAAAACAGAAAAAAGGAAAGGAAAGTGAAATCGGGTTGAAATCTAAAGAGTAAAATGGAATACGTCATGGGGTAAATATCGCCGTCAAATCCTTCAACTGAAGGCCCAGCGCAGAACACAAAGGCGAACACACAATGACAAGACGGAATTCTTAAATAAATAAAAGAGAAAAAAAAAGGACATCAAACCTTCACTCCTGATTCATATG
>NW_027124456.1:94243-114758 GCF_001457755.1 Trypanosoma equiperdum | reverse complement strand
AAAAAAAAAAAAACCTCCTCACCCTTCCGAGAATAAACAGATAAATCCTCCTTCGGATCGTCACCAATTACAAGATGCCATTACTCATCCACTCTAGTTGTGCCTTTACATCATCACATACAATTGGCACATATCCGCGTCCTCCCCCCGCATGCTTGAGATAATGTTCACCGAGTGCAAAGCCTAGAGCCACGCGGGCCTGATCGGTTAGGTCGCTGTTGTTTAACTTTCGAGCCGCCCCAAAGTTAGCACGATAACTCATGAGAGCCTTTTCATGATCACCGCTACTGTCGTACGCCTGACCTAGTTGCATTGTTGCTCGGTAAACGCCCTCTATATCAGCTGCCTTCTCAGAGAGTTCCAATGCGCATTGCAAGGAATGTACAGCTTCGTCTGTCATATTCATGCGCTCCTGCATGCTCGCAACACACAAAGAGGCCCGCTTCTCACGCTCAACAAGGTTCGCCGCCCTCGCAACTTCAAAGAACCGTTTCTGGTATTCTAGTGCCCTCCGGAAGTCACCCATGCTTTCGTAAATGTTGCCAAGTGCGTGCAATGAGTCGGCCTCATCCTTCGAACTCTTAACACGTTGCGACATATCCAGCGCCCGCTCAAGGAAACTGATAGCTTCCTTTGGATTTGTATCCTTCAACTCCGCACTAAGACTCAAGTAAGTACGTATCAGGCGATAATTGGCCTCTACCGCCGTCTCAACGTCATTTAGTGCCATGGCAAGGTGGTACACCTCTTCGAATAAAGCAATTGCCTTCCTGAGTTGCTTGTGCCTCTCAAAGAACGCACCAAACGACAAACGCACCTCCTGCTCAAGTGGGCGGTCCAGCGATTCCATCGCAATGCGAAGCGCCACGTCATAATGCCACGCGGCCTCATCACAATCCCGCTCACTTTCGAAATAATCCGCAAGCAATTGGCAACGCTCGCATACATCACGAAACTCACTCTGTCTCCTTAACACCTCCACAGCAGCCAGTTGACTCTTCACCCACACTAATTTTTCGTCAGGAATTGTGAAGAGGGTCTGTGCGAGTTGATCAACGCACACCGGATCCCTGTGTGAAAGGTGAAAGAGATGAATAAATGTGTTTACACATCCCTCTGCTAATGCATCAACGCACAGATGAAAACGGACCGAGTCCTTTTCACTTTGTGCCACCACAACCGACGCGCAGTTAACGCCCCCGGCAGCGGTGGAAAATCCATCTTTGATAGAGGAGGTTGTGTTATCGGGCTGACCATGTCGGGTTGTTCCAATACCAAAGGATGACACCACAAGTGCATCGCGCTGCTGCTGCGAAATAAGTGAATCTCTCTGCAACCTTGTACGTGTTATCAACTTACCTGATCCGGGTTGGGACGGTTTCACTGGTACCAGGGCCATGTGATTCGAGTCGGGTTTTGCACCCTTACACGCTGACTTTTCGGGCGAGGGAATGGGGGGAGTTAACTCTTTTAGTGTTACAGTTTTCGTTTTCACAGGCCCAACACTAGCCATTTCGACAGCAGGTCACACACCCAATCAACCAAGGTGATATTCTAATATTTAAAGAAATGTGGTGGATTCTACTGTTCGTGTGCTCTCTCTTTTTCGAATATCTTGTTAACTTCTACTAGTTGCAAGTAACTAGGGAGTTACGCAGCTCCTGTATTCCGTTACCCGTTTGGGGGGGAACAGCAAACGTGAATTTTTACAGTACACGCGTCAGTGGTTTCAGGCTGTGGGAGTAAGAGTAAGCAACGAGGAAAATTGTAAGGAGTAACACAAATAGCTTGGGCGGGTTGTAAGAATCGGGCGATGAGTTACACGTAACATATAGGTCGTCGGATCATTGAGGAAACACAGTTTCTCTGCAATCAGGTAGTTTACAGCAGTGCACCACCCATCACCACACCTAAGGCGCAATGCAGGGTTCCCCAACAAAAATGGCATACACACACTCGCACACAACGAAAAGGCAGAGAAAAATAAAGAAGATAAACATAGCAGCGGGCGAACCTCAACAAAATAAAGCGGAACATATTTCTGAACAACATCCGGGGATATTCCATCAGCCGCTTCTCCAACATCAACTACAGATCGCAGCACTGGGTGCAACCCATGCATAGCGTAATGTCCTGTAACTTGTCAGATTGACGCGCTGGTACATCCAAACAGCAGCTAAGTGAGGGCACATGTCTGGCGGGGACAACCCGATAACCACAAATATAGATGTGAACGTACAACCACTAATATTGTCGTGTCTTGCACAGGGCACCCGTGCACACCACAGCGCGAAGAAGAAAACAAAGCGAAACATGCAGGCCACTGAACCCCAACCATGTCATTGGCGAGCAGCAGACGATCCTGGGTAACCTTCGTCTGACTTGTTGGGCATAGCAGCCTTTGCCGCCTCCTCCCGAAATCGTTTGCGCAAAGTTTGCATACTTGCTATACCATTTGGAGTAACGGTATTCGCTAGACCTAACAAAGCCGAGCATCGAACGGTAAAACCCTCATCGCCATAACCTTCAAGAACACCACCTCGCGAGGTGGCAAGAGGTGGTGGATCCGTTGGTAAATCTGGAAGTCGCCCTCCTCTATCCCAGTTCCTGTTTGTTAAGCGATACAAGAGGACTCTGATGTAGTGCCTTTCATATGCCGTGGCTTCGATGCGGAGTTTCATTAATGCCGCTATATCCTCTGCCTCTCCCTTTTGTTTCCGCTCTGGAAACTCATTTTTGATGCCTTGTGGGGCACCGCCGGTATTAGATTGTTTGGGACAGTACTCGACGAAGCAAATGCCTCTACTGCTGCCATTAGCTGGGTTGGTGTAAAGACGAACCGTCAGTGGGGCAATGTTTGACGGATGAATTTCCGTCAGATACTTCCGTACCTGCCCCTCTGTGACGTACCATGGGAAACCGGAAAGAATGAGTACATCGGCTGTACCACGGCATGCCGACGTGTGCTCTATCAACCGCGGCTTCTCATCCATATGGTGTAGCGGTAGAGCACCACTGACGCAATTTCACCAATGTCGCTTCTACCTGTAATTTGCGTCCGACATCACAGGGGTGAAAGTTTGATTAGAATAGACAAAGTACGAGAAGGATTTAAAAAAAACAAAACAAGAATGGTTGAAGTGTGAGTAATCTCGAAGAAGGCAAAAGGCACACGGAACTTTTTCAAAATGTTTTGGACTAGCAACCAAACCTACCGCACGCTGCGCAGATAGCCACGCACCCTTTCACCATCTCTGTGGAAAGCCAGTTAATCAACTGCCTGGGGGGCTTAGTTTAGGTGTGTAAAGTTGTGAAGAGTTTGACGGTACCTTAAACCATGGCGACCGCAAATCACAGATGCATCTCTCCCTCCAGTACTCAGAGCCTCTACTCACATAAAGTTGTACACGGTTATGCCCACCTGAATTACCGACTAGGCAAATCCGCGATGCAGTGAGATATGACATCCCTAACATCTTCTGGGAGTTCCAGTAGTCCGCTACTACTTTGCCCCAGCAATTTCTCAAGGTGGGCTTTGGTGAATCCATCCATTGCATGGTCATGTAATACCTTTAAGCAGCCCTCTTTCAGTCCTCGTTCCTCGCACCAGTGATTACAATCGCAGAGTAGCCTCATTACGCACCTCGCACAACCATAATCACGAAGGGATTCATATTGAAGGAGCGGCACAATAATCCTTTCAATCGCTCCCACATCTTTCCTCACGCGGGAAGCGACTGATGAGTCAGACCCCGGCTGTTCCATTATTTTTTCAACGCGATAAAGACCAACGGCAAGACTGCTTGCCAGTAGCGGTGTCATGTAACGCGATTGCCCTGATGATGAAGGCAAAGAGGCTTTCAACGCCGATAGAATGGCTGTAAGTAGTTCGCTGTGAACTTCAAGGAATGCACTACTAATGAAGAGATTAATTAGTGTAGGGAGGGCCAACTCGGGACCCTCTTTGGTCAACTGTTTTTCCAGCGTGCAAACGTGTAGCCGTCGCAGCATCTCCCATTGTAGCAGTGGAGGTTCCGCTACCGGTGCAACACTTTCGTCAACATGATCACCAGCGTTATTACTATAATCGCTACCATCATTTTCCACGACCGCTGAATTCTCTGGGGAGCGTTTCATGCGCAACTCATCACTCTCAAAGAATGCGGCCACGGGCTCGTTTGGTTGTTCCAAATAGCAACGCCACAAATCAGCACAGAGAGCATCATTGAGGGAATCGCGAACGTAGCTGGGTACAATGGGGCTGTGAACCCTAGTGAGCAGTCGGAGTAACTGGTTCAGGTCCGAGGTTTGCAGCGTTGACACACGAAGTATTAATTGATCCCATGCCTTTTCATCTGGTATTTGCCCATCCGGCCATCGATTAAGCGTATGCACAACACCTACAAACGTTGGCACTGCGGCCTCACGATCCGACCAGCTGGCAACCGACTGTGCGATGTCGTCAAGAATTCGTCCCACGGCACACTCCCCCCCGATCAACTCGGTCAGTAACCGAAAGGGACGCGACATTTCCCGCTCCCATTCTTTTTCAGATGTTGTTTCACCAACGGCAGGGGTGTTGGAAGGGGAGATTGTTGATGGGAGCGTGGTAAACATTTGATCTAGTAGCGCACGGAACTCGCTTCTGCTCTGGTGTTGAAGTGTGCTTTGCATGGGAAATGTATCAGATAGCGCCAATACATCTTTCCACTCCGTCACCTGAGTGGCCAGAGACCACAGCGCCCCGTATTCAGCTGAGGAAAGGGAATGCATTGGGGTTTCCAGTACGGAGGCTAGAAACACGGTTTCAAATTTTTTCTTTTCATTATTAAGTTCCAGCGGAAAACGTTGAACAGCCTGCAGCGTCTGACGGAGCCCTCCAAATGACTGGGGTGCAAGTGGTCGACGGGCCTTTTGAGTAAGCAGCTCAAGCATAGCACGATGGTCTACGTAATTTAGTAAGGCATATCGTTGAATGAGTTTGGAATTAAAGGGCGTGAAGTGCTCGTAGTGCCGTCCAAAATGCTTGAGAAGGGCAAGCTCTGTAAGCCCGTTCATTGGCCGCACCACGCGGAATGCGAGGGTATCCATCAACGCCTGCGAGCAGCCCAAAAGGAGTAAAAAAAATGGGGAGCGTAAAAATGCAACTGATTCAACATCCAGAAAGAGAAACATAAGCAACCGCAAAGAGTAAAGAGTAAAGAGGGGGGACAAAGAAGGCCTCAGCAAGAAATTTACACTCAAATGTGGTGTTATGGGCCCGATAAATCATATACGGTACCCTCCGCGAGGTCGCACATAACACCCGCGCCACTCGCATAGTGAAGTCAAGTAGGGAGTATGCATACAACTACAAGAACAAAAAAATGGCAAGGTATTCCGCATGAATGTGCAGTTGGGCTAAACGCGAAGTGTAAAACACCCGCAGCTAGCACGCATATAACCGCAAGATATACCGAGCGAACAAGCATACACAACAGACACTGCGGGGCACCTAGTGGTAGAGAATCTTCCTTCACCACTATGTAATGTATCCCACTTATCCGTTGTAGCATTATGCCTTTAATGCAGAGGTAAACAGACCTGTCACTTAACAGGCCTCTTGCATCAATGTAAACAAAATAACATACATGTGGACATAAGTACGTAGGTGCACAGATGTCGCACAAGCGGATCTAGTTACACGTCACGTAGGATAGTAGGAAAAAAAATGAAATACAAAATCTTAAAGGAAAAGGCTTGTCTAATGCAGCTACGTCTGAACGTTTCTGTGGCAAAGCAACCCACATCTAAGAACGAAAACAAGCACAATACACCAATACAGGAAATCAGGTGAAATTTTTCTAATAACTATTTTTCACTGGGCGCTGAGGCCCGTCTTGAGTCCGACACATTGCTACTACTCCGGAGTCGTTTTACTGCTCCCCCACGGCTACTAACCACGCTTTGATTCTTATCCTTCATTGAAAGCCGCCGTGTTTGGGTGTCTGGCAGTGTTGTAGATGTGTCATTACGCAGAGATGCAGAGGCAGAGGCAGAGGCTGCTGCACAAACGGCATTGGAAGACTGTGACGAGGTGGAAGGGCGGAGTGGGGGCATGTTACCAATCTGTAAAAAGGCTCCCAAAGAAGCGCCAGTAGCCGAAACCCTCAGTGCCTCATTTATTTGTTGCAGTGATCCAGCCACCTCATCGTTCATCTCAAGGTCGGTGAAAATGTCCTTACTGCTCTCAACCGCCGCACGACAGGCATTTTGCAGAGCATGACGGAATGGCAACACATCAGCGGGTGTCGGTAACTTTGTAGTCATTGAAATACTATCTTCGTATAGACGTTGTTCGCACTCGAGCTCATCATCTAAAATCATCTGTTCCCTCACATACGCTGACAGGGTCTCCTGTAGTTGTGATTTAAGTCGCTCCTGCACACCCTCTAAAGAAGCACGACGGCGTTTCTGAAGTGAATGAACTGCGGCAACATGTTTCTGCGTCATTGCCACAATGTTTTGTCCGAGGGAAGCAAAGTTCTCGTTGATACGTACAACGCAACGCGCCATGTCATCCTCGTACTGCCGTGTGGACACACCAAATGTACTTCCCCTCTTCCTCCCCTCACTTCCCTCTTCTGTGTTGCCCTTCGATCCCTCGTCACGGCATTCATCGTCACCCTCCTCCACCTGTCCCATCAGCGTGTCGAGTCTCCATTGCTCAAGCCGCTGAAACACCGCCTCCGTACCACGTTTTGCGGTGTTGTGGGCGTCACGCACTGCATCCTGCACAACCAACTGGAGTGTGCCAACCTGGGAGTCAAACTTCAGAAGGGCCTCGTGGTACACCTGTTTAAAGCGGACCAACTCTTCCTCCTTCTCCTCTATCATCGCCTTCAGTACACTGGTTTGCGAATCAGTGATATGTTGGAGACCTTCATTTTCCCGCCGCTCCTTCAGCAACGTATCCACATTTGATTTTAGCTCAGTATATTCCTCCTCCAGTTGCTGGTACCGTTCGTGGTCCTCGCGAGAAATATAGTAACCGCCCCGCTCCGCTACGCGCTCCTGGAGGCGGTTGCGTAGCCGCTGGTTTTCAGCTTCGAAGGAACGGAGACGAATCATCAACTTCTCCCGTTCAGTGTTTGCCTGGTTTCGAATGGACCGGGCCTTCACTGCGTACATAAGAGTCGACTTGGTTTCTTCAATGTCCCGGCCGACGGAAGAAATGCATGCGATCATGAGAGTCCGCGCACTGCCACCGATGGAGTCCCGCAAGATCTCTGTTAACTTGGAGTCCCGGTACGGCACGTGATTTGGCCGTGTTGTGTCGTTAGAGTTTGAAAGCGCAAGAAACACATTTTTTAGCGCTAACAATGATTTGTTGATCTTTCCCGTTTCGCCCGCAGCCGCCCCACTAGCGTGAGATTTCTTTAAACTCTCACTACCCGCAAGATCCACCATGAACAAGTGGGTTACATCCACACTGTTGGTGTACTCGTTAAACTCTTCGTAGTCGACTATTATAACGACGTGGGAGCGGCTGCTCCGCTCATTCATGAGAGTCGACGCAATGTGACGGCGGCTTAATCCCTTCTGAATTGCCGCAAATGCATCGGCGACCCGTGATAACGTCAACTTCTCGTTGGATACCGGAAACCCACCAACAAGCGTCACCTCTGTTTCTCCATCCTTACTGAGCATGTCAATCAGTTTCTCATTGTATATTTCTATCATGGAAAGTGTGAGTGCGCACTGCGCCCCTTCAACTGTCCTTTGCTGCACGTGCTCAAGCATGGAGCCGATCATACGGTGGGCAATACCACTCGATCCTCCAGCTCCACCTAACATAGTAAACGTCTTCCCCGTCCCAGTCTGTCCGTACACCATTACAGTGCCATGTAATCCATCCTTCACGCTCTGTAGAATGGGCTCACATATGGCATAGACATCGTCCTGCGTAGCAGTGGGGGGAAATATATAGTCCGGGTCGTAACTTTTGTTGTCCAACATGACACGCCTTCCATTGACGAAGCTGAGGCCAGCCGCAGGGCGCTCACTCTCAAATAGTGGCCGACAGCGAACTGCCACCTTAATGTTGCTCATCTCTTTGCTCTCTTGCCTGTTTGACACACCACCCGCTGCTGTGCCTTCTGACAAGACACGTTAAACAGTGTTTACCAACATGTCGGAAGAAACGACAATAGGAAAGAAGAGAAAGAAACGCTCCCTAATGAAACTGTAGGAAAGGAGGGCACACGCACAAGCACAAACATACTCAATAAAATCCTTCCCCCTCCACTTCCTTGTTTCCTGCGTGCCAATAGATAAAATCATCTCTTCGGAGAGGCTTTCTTGCCTCCTCTTTTTCAGGTTGTCACATACGCGAAACTCATTAACCTCAAATGTGCAGCTGGGGAGAATTCCCCTCCTCCATACGCAGCACAAAACGTATAGAAAGTAATAACGTAAAACAAAAAGGAAAAGGAAAAAGAGAAGGAACAGTGCAAGCAACTTCCACATTAATCCCATCCCGCGGGAAAACCAACATCAACCTCGTCACAACTACCGGTGCGCACACACATGCTCTTTACACGCTACAAAAAGCAAGAACAACCAACAACGCACTTCATGAATACATACACAATATAACACAGAAAAGTACGTGCGCACACGCAACTCATGTCGTGGTGAACCATAACTTCATCGCAGTATCTCGAATGTATCAAAACTATATTCGATTCCTTCGGCTTCTGTTGTTGAGTCAACGCCTTCCACGCGCGACTTTGGCGACCCCTCATTGCACCACTTCACGAGGTTCGCAACTTGTTGCTTCGGGCCCTCCGCCATCAGCTCCACGCGCCCATCGGGAAGGTTACGGACCCAACCGCGCACGCCAAATTCCTCAGCCGCCTTTTGGGTGTGTTTCCGAAAAAAAACGCCCTGCACGCGGCCACGCACAAAAACATGACAGCGAACGATCATCCCCTCATTGTTTTGTGCTGAAGAAGCAACCTGATCTACAGTTTGTGGCATGTGCGAAATAAGTGAGCTCAAAAATGAGGGTATTGAAAAACTGATGGGGATAAAAACAAAAAGCTTAACCAAACGCTCCCAATATGCGCAAAAGTATAAGACAAAAACACAAGAAAAGACAGGTAGAATGGAAAGGGAACTGAGGGGGAAAAGGAAGAAGTAGCTTGACGGATCACACGCAGTTACGGAAGCCGGTGCGGGGCGCCAAATGGCTGAGTCAGTTGGTCAAAAGTGAAGAAGGTAGTCTTGCTTCTAGTGGAATTTATGTCGTTTGTTTACTTCCAAAAAAAAAAGTTCTTTCTTTTTGTTTTCCCCTGGGGGGGGGGGAAGAAAGATAAGTAAGTAAAAAAGGTGTGCCCCACTTGGTGCAACGTCACAAATTCTATAACTCTCAATAAATAAATAAATATATATATATATGCTACGTAATTTCGATTTCGATGGGAAAGCAGACGGACAACTGAGTTTTGCTTGTCTCGTGCCACCTCATCACAAACACTTACGCACATATGCTCTCCGCCATGATGATACCGTTCAGTTGTCCACTCTCCCAGTTGCAGTGGGTGAAGAGAAGGAGAAAATCAAATTAAAGCGATACTCTACAAGGACAAAGCATACTCTCAGTTTAGTCCCGTACGACGAAAGTAAAGGCAAACACCGACAACAATAGCAATAAATAACAGATAAATATATAAACAAAGGTACTCGATGAAGATTATTACAGCTGAAAATTAATCCAGTAGCCTCAATGCACATCTACACTCACTCGCCATTACTTTCATTGACCATCTATTTAAAAAAAAAAAACACTTCCATCCCATTTCTGCACAAGTCTATCGAGAAGCCTTCACACCCCCACCTACCCAGTCTCCCATTTGGTAAAGACTTTTAGGAATGAAAAACAAAAACAAAAAGAGCATCGATTGCACAAAACTGGATTCCATCGTACGTCTCCACGGCGACTTACCTTCACTTCGCCTGCAACACCTTCGTCACTTGTGACAAGTCTTACACTCTTCTTCCACACAGTGCTTTGTGTCAATTTATAAAGTCCTTCAGATGCCTGCCGTCACTTCACCTCACTACACTTCACCCCTCCGCCTGCCCCTCCATAGCGAATTGCTTTCGCTTCATGACTGCATCGCCTTCACTGCAGCAGACACCAAACCCTGCAGTGCCTGAGCCTCCGTGCACAAACGCTTGCATTCCTCCCCACGCTGCTGGTGTATCCCCTCCTCAAGGGACTTACAAATTGAATCTACTTTAGGTTTGATACGCTGCTCCATTATTGTTTGCAATGCACGGCGGTCCTTTTTCTGCATTTCCACAGACCTCTTGAGAAAGCTGATCTCTGCGTCCTTTCCACGGACGTCTTCGCCCTTTGCATCATTCAACCTGGTGAGCAACTCCGATATCTCATTATCCCTCTCCTGCAGCGTGCGGCGCCACTCCTCTTCACGTTTCGAGTGAGCACTACGCAAGTCGAGCAACTGCGCCTCCAACGACTGAACTGCAGTGGCTGAAGCAAATCTCTCTTCTGGTGAAGAGGCAGGGTTCAACTCAACACCCTTGAAACCAGTGTCAGGATTTGAAGAGGCGCCGACGTGAGTTTCCCCTTTGCATGCATCCGCAGCGCACTCCACTGCCCTCTCCACGCTACGCTTCGCCTCGCCTGCCACGTGATCCTGAAGCAACTTCAGCGCTACACAGACTTCGCTAAGCTCCTCCCGTTGCAGTGCAGACGTGCAGTATTCTAAGGCTTTCTGAGATTCAACACGCATGACGTCTATCTCGCCAGACAAATGCAAAAGTTTCTCCTCTTTCTCCGCTAATTGTCGCCGCAACATCTCTATTGAGCCCTCATAAGCTTTGCGTACCGTCTCTTGTTGTCCGTCGAAGTACCGCCGGGTGTACGAAATGGCCTCCAGCGCCTCTGGCAACTGCTGAGCCCTTGACGCATCCATTAACCTACCAAGGGTGCTGTAATCTTTTCTTAGTGCAAGCAACTGCAATTCCTTGTCCTTCACGGCGTGCGAAAGTTTCCCGAAGTAACTGCTCACCTGCTGGTGGGCAATTCTTTCAACAGCTTCCTGTACAACTTTCGCCAACTGGTCCTTCAGACCACCGGTCACATACGTCTCTGCTGCTTCCCTCCGCGACTCCGTGTCCAGTTGTGGTGCCACAACCTCCTGAATTTTAGTGTGATTGAATGTCAGTAGTTCCAATATCTTCTCATCTGGTGGTAGCAACACCGAGGGATTGGTGTCCGATCGGTACCACATATCGGTACCACTTCCATCACGACGCGGCTTCGGCACACGAAGACGTCGCAGGCAGTTTTCCGCCTCCTCCCTTGAAAGAGCAGTGGAGGATTTGCCAACTCCTTCACCAGGGGAAACCAGCGGCGGCACCGAGTCATTCGCACTTTCCGTTAACCCTTCAGAGCTTTCACGAGTGCTTAACTCTTCCTTCAAATTCCGAATAATTTCATCTCTTTCACTGAGCTTCGACGTAAGGTCCACAACAATATCCCTGTGTTTGACGAGCAACTCGTTATACCGGCTCAGCATCGCCTCCTCTTGAAGCACCTGCCATTGGTGGTGAATCTCCTCAAGACCAAGCATATATTCCTCTGGGTCGACGTGCTCTTCACAGCCGCCATTGCCAGCTTCATTCCCTCTGCTATCACGTAGAATCGCTTCTAGTTCCTCCAGTCGCCGTTGCAGCTGCATGCGAACAGCTTGCTCGTGTTGATGAGCACACAGAGACCTTTGCAGTGCTTCCACAACCTCCTCACGCTCCTCCTCCGCACGGCGGACACTCTGCTGCAACTCTGACAGGAGCCCAACATCTAACCCCTGCTGTGACTGCAGTTGCATCGCATCTTGCTGCCCCGGTAGAGACCGCTGCCTCTCGTGCTGGGTGTCTTCATTAATAACGGCGGTATTTCGTATGTTTTTGGCGCGATTGGCAAACAAAAGTGTTGAGAGAGTTTCCGCATGGGACTCCAGAGCAGGTGAAATACACACAATGAGAGTGGTCTTACAGTTACCGCCAAGGGAGTCCCGCAGCACACTCGTGAGCACAGAATTTCTGAAGGGAACATGGGAACTACGCGATGCACCACCGTCCTTGTTGTCTTTTCCACAACTCTTCCGTTGAGCTAGTGCCGAAATGACGTTGCCGAGTTCGTGTAAGGATTTGTTAATACACCTCGCCTCCTCCAGTCGTTGCCCGCTTACGCCTGATTGTCGTACCTTCTCGCTCCCGGCAAGGTCCACAATGTTCAACTTTCCCACGCGGTGAGAAGATACCGAACCAGTTACCGGGTCCTTTTTTACAGTTTCCACCGTAAGGATGAAAATGGCGTGTGAGCGAGAGGACAATTCGCTCATGCGGGTTGCTTCCGTGGCACGTCTTGAGGTACCGCGCTCCATAAGGTAATACACGTCCCGTGGACTACACACATTCCATTCCGAGAGGCCATCAACATGAACACCGCTCCGCGTTGTGTGCCGCACCACCAACGACCGTGGTGCCTCCTCCCCCGGTGGCTTTAATAAATCAGATATAACCTCATTGTATATTTGCATATACGACGCTCGGATGGTGTAATCCACATTGCCACACCGACTATCGTCCATAATACTGAAGATTTCCTCTACAGCACGGGCAATGATGCCATGCTGCTCCTCTCCAGCAAACCCCTCCATTGTGTATGTTTTTCCCGCACCCGTCTGCCCATACGCCAACAAGGTAGCGTTATAACCCTCCACGACGGATAGGACGGCACTACGGGCACTCCGCTCATACACATCCCGTTGCAGATCATATCTGTCGTGCACGTAATCAAACGTAAAGGTTTGTGTCGCGTAAACTTCTGCAAAGCAACCACTAGCTTTGTTGTCATCGCTATTGTCACTCAGATCAACTGGTTCGCACAATGTAATGGACGATCGATCCTTGGAAACACGCACAACATCAGTGTACCGGCTGTTTTCCTTGAGCTCACGCGGTAGCGGAGGGCGTACACGTATCACAACCGTTATGTTTGATTCACTATCGCCATTTGGAGTGAATGGAGTTGCACTGACACGGGTAGATTTTGAAGTCTCAGACCCGAAGCCCCAGCTCACAGATTGGGATGCGAATTGGCCGTCAGCACCACTACGCTGTATGGTTTTGTCATTAGTACTACACCCAGAGCAGTGATGTGTCATCATCGCCGGCACAAGTGGCGGAGATGTGTCGTTAAAAACTACTCGCGCACGACGCCGCCCCTCCTCCCGTTGATGCATCCCCGGTATTGATTGTCCACTTGAACCTGTAAAACACGCGGAAGTGTTCATTTGTTACCTACAGTCCCACTCAGCTCCCCTACCCCTCCTACACCAACACCAATGTCGCTGATAGAACAATGAGGCTCCAACAAGTACGATTAACGCTTCAAAAATGCACACAAGATAGCGCGTTAGAAGCGGTGTCGATATTAGAAAAAAAGGAGTCAGGTAAAAGACGTATTGTTTCCCACTAACGTAACCAACTGATGGGGGAATAAGTGCCCCTCGCCCAACTGGAAGTGGCAAAATGAAGAGGTAAGAAGAAAAAAACACAAAACGTTGGCACCAAAAGTGGGTAAATGAACAGCAGTAAATACACAAGTGAGCTGGCGGTAACCACACATTTCCGATTTGAGAAGTAATGGAGCAAAGAAGAAGAAAGTCAAAAGAAAAAAAAATCCCGTACGTTTTTTCCCCTGCTACCAACAACTTCGCTCACTTATATTGTATTTCCTTTCTTTCTTCGCTTTGTTACTTTATTGATATTGATTAAAAGGGGGAAAACTTGTGCATCTATTCATCTATGTTATTTCTTTTCTTTACTCTCCTCCCTTGACTATCACGCTAACACACTCACGAGTCTTTCTTGTCTTTGTTTGGCTAATTTTTTTCCCCCTCTCTCGTGTCGCTACTTCTGCCGCTGATGCGCTTGTAACTCAACTCTCCATCAATGATTGTATCTTCTAATTGTAATAAACACACCGCTTGGAAGTTTCTATTATCTACGTCCGTCACCCTTCCCTCCCAGCGGTTCTGATATATGTAAATAAATAAATAAACTCATTTACTCATCCACTCATTCATTCATTCATTCATTCATTTCATTCCACCTTTCAACCTCATCCCATTCCCCCCCCCTTCAGTTCCTTTTCTCTTCACGCTCGAGCTTTACACACGGCGTAAAAGTCCTCACGAAAATACAAGGGGGAAAAAGAGACAGAAATCGAAAAGTAAAATAAAGAGTGAAAACTGAATGCGTAAAAACAGGATGATGCAAAATAACACACCACACACAAAAAAAAAACAGAAGAAAAAAAGAGCGAAGATACGTACAGGTGCGAGAAGTTCCTGTTGCATACCTCGAGTAGTGTCTAAGTGCTCTATCTAAATGCGCGCATAGACACAGAGGAGAAACTCGTAAAGGCACTTACGCGGGGAGTAGGTGTGAACAAAAATAAATAAGTAAAAAGACAAAATGTAATGACAATAAAAAGGAGGGAAAATAGAAACCAAGGAAAAGGGATAGAAAATGGAAGGAAATGAAATGAAGAAACAAAAAAAAACGGAAGCGACTTATGAGTCACTCCATGTGCTCTATTGACGCAACACGAAGCAACGGAACCACCACATGTTCTCTTTTTTTTTTCATCCCTTTCCCTCTCGACAAACAAATATTTTCCCTTTGCGCTCGCTTCAGCCCCCACTCCGGCTGCCGCAGTTCACGTCCCACACGTAATGAAGGAAAAGTAAAGCGGACAGCACAAGCTGAAACGCAGGCACAGTGGCCTCTATCAAATAACATCCAACGCTTAAACTCCTTCGTATGCTTTTTTTTTCCTTTGTATCCTTTATTTACCCACTCCCTCTCTTTCTTTGATCTATGCAACCACACTTCCTGCATACAGTAGGTGGGACACAATGATAGAAAACAAACCACAACCAATAAATAAATAAATAAATGATGTATCCAACGAGCTGTGATGCTTATCTAGTAGAATACGCTCATGGTATACGGCGGATTGCGAATGCGTTGGGTGAAAAGAAAAAAAAAGCAGACCCCCGCCTCCAATAACTGACATGACACACGAGGCTGCTCATCTACCGCTTCCCAGCCTTCGCCTTCTCAGTGGGTTTCCTACCGGGTTTCTTCTTGGAAGCAGCCGGCTCTGCAGGCTGCTTCTTTGCTGTGGGTTTTGCTACAGGTTTCTTGGCTTTTGTAGTCTTCGCCGTCTGTTTATTTGCGCCCTTTGCTTTCTCTGTCGCTGCTGCCGTTGCCTTAGCATTCTTTGCGGCAGCCACCTGCTTACCCGCTCCTTTTGGCTTCTCAGCCGCTGTGACAGCCGCCTGCTTACCAGCGGTTTTTGCCTTCTCAGTCGCTGTGACAGCCGCCTTACTATTCTTTGCAGCAACTGTCTTCTTATTTGCCGCCTTTCCTTTGGCTGTTGCCGCCCCTCTCGTCCCTGCTGCCGGATCCTTGCTCTTTCCCCGCTTTCCAGTGTCTTTGGCTTTACCCTTCACAACGGCAGTGGCAGCAGCAGCAGCTCTTTTCTTTCTGGTTGCCCGCATTGGCTCAAGTTCCTTCTCAGGGGGTGAGTCTAACCACTCCTTCAAGTCATTTCGAATTTTTCCAGCTCGATTCGCCTTCTTCCCACCCACCTCTGCACGAGCTCCCCTCGTCTTCTTCGGAGGCTCTTCCGCCTCCTCATCGGTGTCCTCACTTCCTTCCTCCTCCTCTTCACCATCATCATCCTCTTGCTCTTCCTCCTTTCGGGGTGAGCGCTCGATAAACTTCTTGGGACTTTGGAAACCTATATTGGTTCCACTCAAATCCTTTGCAAATGGCGGGTTGTCATCATCATTCTGCGGTGCGCCCGGCAGAAGCTGCGTCGACTTCAAAAGCACTTTAGTGATCACCGGCCGAGCACGAGACGAAGACGTTTGATCAGAGTACAGCATTCCTCCTACTACAGGTGTATTACTTCTCTGCAACCCAGTGTTTGCAGGGCGAAGCACTTGCATTGCAGATGCGCCGAAGGAGGTTGCACCAGGAATGAGACCCGGTTGATGCTCTCGTTGCTGACGGTTGTACTTCTGTTGTTGACCGGAGTGCTCATGGTGGAACAGCTGCTGTTGTGGTGCCTGTTGCTGCTGCTGGAAATAATGCTGCTGCTCTTGTGGAAAACGTTGGTGTTGCTGCTGCTGCCACTGTGGTGGTTGTTGTTGCTGCTGCTGCTGGTGGTGGTATTGTAGTTGTTGGTGCTGCGGTCGCTGTGTCTGCTGGGGTTGATGAAATGGTATATGCCGCTGCTGTTGTTGCTGTTGCTGTTGTTGTTGTTGCTGCTGTTGCTGTTCGTATAGGAACTGCTGCGGCTGCCGGAACTGCTGGGACTGATGTGGTTGGTTAGCCTGCTGGTTGTACTGTTGCTGCTGGTTATGGAACTGATTGTAGTAATATGGGTCCCGTTGTTGTTGGTCAGTGGATAAACCAAAGATATTGCTACTACTGGGCGCACCGAATGCCTGCGTCGGCTGCGGTTTCATTGACGGCCAGGTGCCGCCTAATCCTTCCATGTTTGATTGGGGTACCACAGGGCTTTCTTCGGGGGCACCCCACATCGAAGCTGAAGAAAGCCATGATGTATTTGACGGTGGTGAAGCACCCCAGTTGCCGAGTTCATACTTTGGATATTCCTGCTTGGAATATTGACCTGTGCCCCCACTACTTCTGTTGTCCTTAAGAGCGGCAGATCGCACATCGCTTAAAGGAATCTTTGTGCGGCGCGGTTGCCCCTCCTCGTGGCATTTTTGTTCCAGTTGCTGACTGTAACTTCTCTCGGGAACAGCAGCCGGACGATGCTTCTCGGGCGGTGGTGACGCAAACATGGTGGTGGGAGGATTATTATGGTTCAAAAGTCCCATGAATGGCGAAGCAGTACGGGTTTCTGGCGACCGCAAGGTCACAGGTGACGAGGTTGAGGCAGAGGCGGAGGCGGAGGTACCAAAATGCTGCGACCGCTGCGGATCTTCAGCGGAACTCAGAGGATTTTTGAACATGGACCACAGCGTCGAGTTGAATCCCGTTGGGTTCCCCTCCGCAGCAGCAGGTTTGTCCGTTCGATACCTGTCCGGTTCATTTTGCTGCTGATGTTGCTGTTGTTGCTGCTGGTGGACGTTGCTGCCCCGAGCACGGTTAGTGCTCCCTGCGGCGTCAGCACTGCTTTCATTGGTGTTTGAGGCAAGGCCAGTTTGGGGGGCGGCCCCTGAGCCACTGGCACCACCAATTTCAGTTGAACTGGTTAACGTATGGCCCGCATTCATCGCAAATGGTGGAGCAACTACCAGAGCGTCAGAGCCAGCGGAACTTTTACTTTCTGTCTTACCGGGCATGCCTATTGTCGCATTCGAAAAGGGGTCCATTGACAACGACTCATTCAAATCTTGTGAGACCGTCAGCTCGTTTACAGGTGGTGCCTCCCCTAATGCCTTCGTCATTTTCAACGTGAACCGACCAACCCGCTTCTGCTCTGCCTCCTGCGGGAGAGCTATGTTTCTCACAGCCTCTCGGAGCTGGGGCTCATACGCATCAGCGTTAGACCTAACAGATTTAACCATTGGACTAGATTGAGTCAGTGGCGTCTGCAAGGCACCTTGCTGAGCCTGCGCAAGAAGGACCGTGATTCTCGCGGTTGTTTCATCCGGTTGTGTGAGTCGCCCATACGGACCGTTCACGAGCTCGGTAAGTATCTGCTCCAGCAACGGCTGTTGGGTGACGCTTCCATAGACGGTGCACAGCGAACAAAGCAAATTTTCCATTTCCTTGGCATTTATATTGCACAACCGCTCATGAAACTTTTCTCTAAATCGCGCAAGCCATTCGGGTCCCGGGTGCATTTTTGCTAGTGGTCGCACCGCTTCAAGATAGCGCAGTACAGTGCCCATCCGAATTCGTTCCGCTCCAAGAAGCTCCTGACCGCCACTCACCACAAAGTGGCATATGGCATCTCCCGACCCTCCTCCAAATACGCCCGTCATGAGCTCAACCAAAGAAACAAATTGCTCCGGTGACACCGATACTGTTTTGGCAGCTTCAAGCGCCTTTGCTGTGTCTCGAGCGTGCGGAATCAGATTGGCAGCCAGTGGCAGACAGTAAAGGGTATCGCTTGTCCACTCCGCCTCAGCAAATCGAGCGGAGAGGAAAGCAACACAAGCTGAGTGTAGCTCGGGCCGCCCGGAGGCCTGAAGCATACGAATCTCATCAGGAGAGAAGCGCTCTTGGGCCGCTTGTAATCGGGCAACCAGCTCCGCCACAAGTGCCCCATCAAATTTCGTGCCCTGTACCAAAGACAGGGCGTCAACGAGCTGTCGAGCTGATACATCACTCAAATTAACCTGTGCATGCAATGCCTCATCGTCTGGAAAGGCCAGGGCAAGCAACAGTTTTGTGTGGCTGCTGCACTCGGGTTGTAACAATCGACTTGCCACTGCCTTAGCCTCCGGCATCCAGGAGGGTGCCATAGGAGCGAATGTTGCACAAATGTGGCTTATCTCTGACAACGAAAACTCACCGAGCACCGTTTCTATGCGCTCCCCAAGACGCACCGCCAATTCTTGCGACAGTAGACTTGAGCGGCGAAGAATGCCAGCTGCCATTGCCAATTGCTGGGGCTCAAATCGGCCAACGTGCCGCCCTACGTACGCCTGGTATGCGAGAAACACGTTTCTGTAACGAAGTCGGCCGCCCATTTCATATGCGAAGGCAATGGTTGTCATGTCATCGCAGTGACTCCAGTGCAACTTATCATTACAGTCAAAGAAGCTCATCACACGTGGTTCATATTCCTCTAAAAGAGTGCTAAGCCGCCCCCCAAGCTCACACACATCGTGCTGTGTTAAGCCGTTCCTTCCCGGTTGCAAAGATCCAACCATCTTCGCTACAGACCCGATGATGGAAGCAACATCACGTCCATTAGCCGTCGTAGAGTACATAAGACCTGCACGGGCAAGGCGCTGCTGCAGCTGGGGTGGGAAAGGAAGCAGCTGATGGTGCCGAAGGCATGAGTTCATCAGCGTGGAAAAATCGTAGCTGTGGAATTCGCCTGAATGATCCAAAAGGGCGACAAGGAAATGACTAGCCTCAGCGACCTTACCAGTGCGTACTAACCAACTGTAGACCCTCAGCAGCGGGGGCTGCATCCGCGGCATATCGGTTGTTGGTGTATTCTGTAGGCGTGTGACGGCAACCTGTGCGAGCGTCTCACTTAAAGTACTGGGCGCGTGCTTGCCGCCACGCTGCAAGACCTTTGCAGCGCACTCGATCAAATTCCAAAAGTCATGATAGTCAGTATTGCTACTACCACACTCCTGAGAAATTTCATTTAGTACCCTGTCTACAGTGGCAAACGTCCGCTCCAAATATTGGTCGCCGCGTTGAGTCAGCGCCACAGCTGCTAGAAGACGGGTGACACCGTCGTGGTTTTTATCATCTAACGTACGCACAAGTTTGTTTGTAATGAGTGCCTGCAATGAGGTGTCTGGTTCTATCTCGAAGAATGAGAGGAGCTGCGCTAGAGCCACCGCATTGTTTCCCTGTTCGATCCACACATTTATCTCATTTTGAGGGACTTCAGTCTCCAAAAAACGCTCCGCCTCGCGTCTAGCGAAATCGTACTGCCCTCGGCCTCGATACTTGCGTTTCAGAGCAGCGGCCCTGTGGGCGAACTTAGTCATGGAACTGCTGCCACTGCTTCCCCCAAAGCCGCTCCCTCCGGAAACGAAAGGGGCGCTGGGCCACGCAAGTAATACGGCGACACGCCGCATGGTGTCAGCTCCGCGCCCCCTTCTCGTATGGCTTCTGCTGTTTCCCTCTCTTCTTCGGATCCTACCGCCTGCCCTCTAGACTTCAGCTCCCCCTCCCTCTTTTTTCTTTTCTCACCTCCCGGCCCTCTTGTTGTGAACCCGCCGCAATGGAGGTGGCCACCAAAATGTAGTGGACGTAACTGAAACGTGTAGAGATTGGAGAAGAAAAAGAATAAATATACGGAGGCAATTATAACACCGAAAATGAGCAGGGGGAATGACAGTGGGCAAAAGGAGGGAGAATAAAATCCGGCGTTCTTCACTTACCGTTATTTCTCGTACCAGTTTCTCCAATACGTATTAGGGAAGAGACAAGAAGGGGAATAATAACAACAAATCAGTAGCGCAGCTCAACAAAATGAATAAATGGATGGAGTGGCAACACGCAGGTTGTTCGCATAGAGATGCACACAGTGGATAAAATATCACACTGATGCACCTGCAACAACAACAAGGAAGGGAAATGCGCTCACGAACACAAACTACCGCCACACCAAAAGTAATAAGTTTGATTTAACTTGTGCACTAACAGCTCTCCCCCTATTTTTTCCATCGGCATCCCGGCTCCACCATTGGCA
>NW_027124456.1:81301-94229 GCF_001457755.1 Trypanosoma equiperdum | reverse complement strand
TATATATATATATATTTATTTATTTATTTACTTATTTATTTGTTTACCTGTGCTCGAATATGTACTGAAATACGAGCACGCATGTACATATGATTGCGCGGGTGTGCATCATGGAAAAAAAAGTGAAAGTGGTGGAGGACAAAAAAAACGAACTGAGCGGCGGAGAAAACATACGAGTAAGGGTCGCAACAGGAACGCAAACGAAAAAAAATATTATATAACGCACAGCCGCGCAACAAAAAATCTGTACACGCATTGGTACAGCGGACAAAACTTGTCAGATCTTGTCGTTACAATGTTGAACCAAAACGGTCTCTCAGCGCAACCCACGGCGAGCGGCCGCCGCTTGTGAGCAAGCACCTTTTTGCCGAGTGTCACACAAATTAAGGTTGGTAACGATGCATAACGAACAAAAAGAAATGAACGAAAGAGGCAAAACTCAGGGGTGGTCGCCATTCAAAGGTGAAATACACCCTAGAAAGAGAGAAAGGTCACACCGCAACATCCACATATATATATATATATTTATGTATATTTATATGTATATTTATATGAGCACATAAACAAACATGGCGATGAACAAACACTTCCGGCCAAGGTGCAGCGGTAGGCGTTGACCAGATGAGTTTCCAAGCGAGGGTCAAATTGATAAAAGTGAGGGAAGGTGGGGAAAGCCTCATGCGAATAGAAGTGGGAGATAGCAAGCTTACCATACTGTATAAACCTTTCCTTTCCTCCACAGGACACACAGCCTCGGACACAAGCGAATAGCCACTTCGTTAAATAAGTGGAAGGAACACAGTACAACAGAATGGGATGCCACGGGAGGGCAGGAGCAAAAGGTGTTCTAAGCACTAAATGTTGTGCACCTCAATTCCCCCCAAAGGTAACGATGTGGGTGACACATGTGGCAATTATGTACGTGGCAACTGCCTATCAACGCGGCAACATACCACTCAGCACAACATCCCCTCGTGCATACTCACACAGTCGACACAAGTGCTTACCACCTCTGCGTGTTCGCGTACGGCAAGACAGACTCGGAGAGAGTATGAAGTTTGGAAAGGAGAAACGCAGCCCAAAAAGGATTTGTCATGAGCAAATCAGAGGGTAAAGCAAGCGTCAACGGCTGGCCGTATTGATTCATGCATCGGCACGTTCTCGGTCGCGTGATAACGAAAACATTCACTGGCACTACTACCGACTTCAACAATAATCAGCGACAAATTTGTCCAAGTATAACCCATGAACCTCGTTCTACGAAAAGAAAAGTTGGGGTTTCTCCCTTAGTCCTTAAGCAAACCCTCAGTACGCATGCGAGCCTCTTCGTCAACCTCTACTCTGGGTCTTTACTCGACCGGGAGGACAAAAGCCGCGGCATAGCTAAGTCAACAAAATGCCCATCGGACGCAAAAAATCCCCCTTGAATATCTTTCCCACGGTCCGCAACACCATTAGAATTTTCCCGTCGCTTCTTGCTTTTAGTTACTAGTGGTGACATGGGTTGAGATAACCCCTCCAGCTCCGTGACATAGGAGAAAAGGTCCGCCATGTCCATCATACCAAACTTTGGATCTGCTGTTCCCGATTGTCTCTCACGCGAGCCCGGGCCCGACCCCGACCTGCTGTTGCTACATGCGTTTGCACCTGAGAGAGAAAGACTCCCTTTTGCGCGTTTCATCTTATTTGGGCTTGGTATATCAACGAGCCATCGATGCGAAAGAAGCTCTCTTGCACTCGGACGAAGGGCCGGATCCCGTACAAAACAAAGATCTAAAAAGTCTTGCAACAGGGGAGACCCCTCGCAGTTGACTGGAAGGCGGGGTGATCCTGAGTTATTTGATACTATCGCAAATAGCACCGCAGCAGGATTTTTCATATTCCCCCCAAACGGCTTCCTTCCACTTATCATCTCGTATACGGTAACACCTAAACTCCACACATCCGCTGCTGTTGTGTAGCTACTTCCCCCCTTATTATCATTGTTGCTCCTATAATCAAAGTCACCGCCACCGGCATCGGGGGAGTCATCGGTGTCATTTGGTACATTCCTATCGCTATCGACAACTTCCGGAGCCATATACCATGGTGTTCCCACCGTTGTGTGCATCCCGACAGTATCATCGATGAGTTTACTCACACCAAAATCTGTTAACTTGCAGCGACCATCCGCGGTGATAAGAACATTGGCGGGTTTGATGTCCCTATGACAAATACGGGCAGTATCATGCAGATACGCGAGCCCCTCTAGCAAGTCACGAGCATACGACCGCACTACATTCTCACGTAAGGATCCCTGCCGTCTAATGATCCCGTCCAATGACCCGCCGTTCACGTACTCCATTATTATCTCTACACCCACTGCGCTACGGCGTGCGCCATAATACGTAACGAGGTTTGGGTGTTGCACCCGTTCCATCAGATGAATCTCCTGCAAAATCGCTCGCATGTCGTCGGAGATAACAGGAGGTTCCTGAGGAAATGCATCTCCCCCATCCCCACCTTCCGGTGCGACAACACCACCGTCGTACAGAGGAATTTCCTTCACGGCAACGAAACAACCTTTTTCCTCATCGTAGCCCTCGTACACGACACCTCTCGCCCCAACGCCTAACTTGCGATTCGTCCTACGGATGTTCTCCATCCAGCAAGGCGTAAACCCAGCCCCCTAACAGGGAAACTGGGGTGAGAAATGTACTGAAGGGTAAAATATGGAAGGAAATGCGTTATTAAGATATTGTACACGGACACTCTGCACACGCACAAACAACCAAACACGCCCCCCAAACGCGTAACTGTCTCACAGCCGAGTCGGGACAGTTGAATAATAAACGGGGATAAAAAATAGAACTAAAAGGGTCAGTAGACTCAACTTAAGGAAAAGTTTCACCTAAGCGGGGAACCTTAAGGGTAAATCACACGCCTGAGCTAACAATATATCTAATTTACAACAACCAGCACTACTAGTAACCAAAAAAAAAAAGAGAGAGGTGACTGCAGATGACAAGCAGTTGCAAAAGGGAGAATGGGGAAATATTGAGATTAAATGAGAATGGTTTGAATACAAACGAACACAACTAGGTGAGGGAATCCCAAGGATGAGCATAACATACACAAGCACACCTGTACATGGTGCACAAACAAAACAAAATGTGGGGCTTCACAACACCATGCATAACTATGGTCAACACACGATGCCCATGCACATGCTCTAAAAGAGCCGGTGTGTGAAATGAAAGGAACAAAAAGGACACACAGAGACACACAAATGTATATAAATAAACGCTGGTATCATAAATTTACAAGAAGCCGACAAAGGCACGGGGTATATTCCTCAAGAGAGAGGTGTCAAATCCACGAAGATGGGTGGAGGAATCGAACCTAACCCAAACCAAAAGCGGGCAAATGCCAACACACCCACCACTATCTCCATCCGCCAACCCATAGACACAACCACATCTCTTTCCTTCAAATTCCCCTTCCCTTCTGGTGCCCCTCGGCTCTTTAACACGCCCACACCTCTGGAGAAATCCGCTGAGGTTTAGTCGAGCACATGCCGTGCACGGAGTACAACATGCAACAAGTATGACTCTACCGTCTTATCCGCCGAGTTGTTTATAAATATCCACATTGGCCAGCGCCCTTCTAACTGGCCTTCCGGTAGTCTCAACATGCTCATGTGCAGCGTGATAACTTGAGTATCTTGCGGGGCAAGCACGAACGTCTTTGGTTGGACATGAAGTTGGTACTTGTAGTTGTGATGAACAGTAAACATATCCTCACTTAAGCAGACATTCACAAAATGCAGCCGTCGGAGTATTGGCGCGTTGGCTTCCTCAACACTCAACTCGATTGTTTGTGTGTATGTCGGAGTCGGATACACCGTGGGAACTGTAACCAACGTTTTGGCAAGATGGTTGCTAGTCAGCGAATGCAGTAATAAGTGCTGTGTTCCCACCTCATGCGGTCGAAGGTGCATCATATACAATCCCTCTCGCTGCTCCACGCGCATGCGCGGGTCACTGCAATAAATCGCCTCAACACCCTCAGACGGAAGTGCCACAGCAGTGGTTTGACCGAACATCAGCTCACGTGTGGTCACCGTCTGTGAGGCAAATATGCTAAGCTCCCATGTTTCTAATGCTTTACTCAACTTTTCATCCTCAAAAAGAGTGAGATACTCCACTCGTTGTTCATTACAATCCCGTGGAATCGTAGTGTGGATAGTTACTTCCTCCCACACAGTAACCGATGACTGAGTAATGGGGTCTAACACTACATTCGGCTCCACTGTCGTCTCATCGGAGGCAATAGAAACATGGAGGCATGCATCACGCATAGTAGAAAGCAGCTTGTCACGTTCGGATGAAACTGAAAAGGCAGAGGAAGAAAAGAACCGTGAGAATATTTTCTTCGTCACCCTTGACCCACTGGGGCCATATACCTCATAACGACGGTCGACACATGGCGGTCCCACATTGGCGTGCACGTCGATAATTCGTACCGCCTCATGAGTGGGAGTGTATACAAACGCACGAAGGTTAACCTGTTCGCCCTCCACATCAACGCTGGCCGAGCGAGAGTCCATTGCGTAAGTGTTTCTCTGCTGATTGAGACGAACGACAAAAAGAATGTCCGCATGTTCGCGCGGCCCCAAGTGGACTGTTGGGCACGACAACACATCAAGCGCATCAGTGGCTGCTGGGTCCACTTCCACAGTGAATTGTAATCCCTGAGCAAATGGGTTCTGAAACGTTACGGATACCTGCTCTGGTCGGAAAGAGGCAACAGAAATGTAATGGTGCACGGTGAGGCGCTCCATTAGAGCCTCGCCTATCTTCTTTGACTTAAGTTCGTCTCGCTGTTTCTCCAGATAACGTAGTTTAAACTCACAATCTGCATCTTGCGGTCGAGCCCCTAAGTGAACCTTTGAAGATTGAATTCCATTGGCATAGAGCTGCTTAATGTACTGCGCACGACGCCAGTGCATATCATTGTCCGGCACACTAGAGGCGGTAGAAAAATCCACCCCCGCTGTCGGTCCATGTTGCTTCAAACCCGTCGTAGACCCCACGAGGGGTTGAGCCCCCGGGTACGGCACACCCGTTACTCCGCCCGTTTCCGGACCCGAATGCACAGCTTGCTGCTCACTTGCGGCGTCATTAGCGGTGGTCATCAAGCCCTGCCGAGTAGCCTCCTGTTGCGGATGGTGCTTTGCCTCCATAAGGTTTGTATGCGGTAACTTCCTCGCCACAACGACACGTGACACCTTCAGTGGCTCCACAACACGATTCTCACTCTGCTTCGGGAGCGGTTGACCCGTGCAAATGCAAAAAAGGGTCACATGCAACGAACCAGCATCTCGCACTACGGGCAAAACTTTAGATGGTACCTGAATTTCAGTGAAGCTGAGATCACGGTACACAACCAAGTCCTTTGGAATGCGAGCGCTCTCAGCATTGTACGGACGGCGAAACTCTGAGAGGCGTACATTCGCACTGCAAACGTAAAACATGGTTAGTGCGTTATAGATGTGAACATAGAGGATTGCATTGTCGCGTTGCTTATGCTTGTGCAAAAAGGGATTGTTAGCGACCTCAAAGGGTTCATACCATATCATACCGCCCCGCTGCTTTCCTTCATACAATTTAAATGTGCTCACGTGCAATGATTTATCGACAGCTACAGCCCGAATGGGTCCTATGGTTTGGAAAGGTAGCGATCCAAAGGAAAACATGAAGCAAATATCCTTTGGTATAGGAATGGACTCATCTACAGTAAGTCCTTCGAAGCGAATACCGTACATCGACCCGGCGTTTGTACAACTAGCTGATGTGTGCTCATCGATGGGGACGGCGTGCAGCGGATGAAGAATGGGTTGCAAACCCTCCTCTAACTTACGGCGTGTCTCCCATGAAATAGAAACGGCAGTTGGTGTGAAGTTAAGTACGGTGATGGAGTCGGTTGCGTCATCCAGCTGCTTACCGGACTCGCTGACTCGTTTCGCCTCAACAGCCCGTTGGCGGTGCTGTCGAGAAGCCTGCTCCTGCATCTGCCGCAGCCGGCGGGTTTCTTCCATGATGTTGCAGAGCATCTTAAACACGTCAGTGGAACGCCCCTCGAGAACGGCCCCCACCGCGCCGCCATCATCGGCGTAGTCTAACAAAGGGAATGATGCCGCACTGTGCCTTTTATCGGCAGCGGCAACTGGCGCCAACGCATCTGCCGTTGAAAGAATCTCCATCTGCCGCCTACGCATATCAAATGGAGTAGGGATCAATTTGGCACCTTCAGTAATGGAGAGTAAAGTTGTTTTCCCCTCCCCCTCAGCTGCACTCACACCGTCCCCCTCATCTCCCAGCCTACCGCGCCTGCGTCCCAGTCGCCCTTCGCCCCTAACACCCGGCCGTGATACGTCGGCAACAGTATCAACAACGCCGGTATCATAATATCCCACCACTAGTGTCACAACAACGGGAAGCTTCCCGTACGGTGATGTGGGTTCCAACATGAGCATGCGTTGATCTCGACACGAGAAAGGTCCCTGAAGTGTGGGAAGGTTCTCTATGCGGACATCACAATCTTTCATAGGCATCACACAGAGGGGAAAAACACAGAACCCTAAGACGCGGAAATCGTCATCTATTTCCCTTTTTCGCCGTATTGCCAACACCAGCGAGGTGGCGGAATGGACCGGTAGGCCGTCAATCTCCAGCGGGGTGGCGGAGTGCAGCAGCTGCTCCTTTAATTCTATTTGCTCAGATTTCACAGGCAACGACGACAACGATAACGACAATGAATCAGAAAATTCTGAAACGTTTGATGGTTTGGACCCATCCCTAAACACTAGTGAAACCTCAGCCCCCTGCCCCAACTGCCTATAACCGTTGTGGGCCACGACGGCAATGCGCCACTCTGCTGAGCTGTCGCGCCATTCATCATCGTCCGCGGTCGGTACTATGTAAATATTCTGCAATACGCATCGGAAAATGTCGGTCGACGCCTGCGGGCAGTCGTCCACGAAGCTACGCGGTACCATAACACCGGTAGGGACCAGCCGCGTCAACAGTTGGCGTGTGGTATCGTCCTCAATAATCACCGCACTAAACGTAATTGTGTGCTCTTCCCCCTCAGATGCAGGCCACGCCTTGCGGCCTAAAGTTAAAACGTGCGCGCTGCCACGGTAAAGCTTAACAGAGGTGCTGGAGGCCATCGCCGACAGCTCAACATAACCCCAAAACAGTGCCTGCCGCCGCAGAACCGCGTCCGGAAGCGGAGCCGGGATCAGAATCTCCACAGCTAGAACCACATCGTTTGGCCGACCCTGAAAAAGAACCGGCTCCCGCTCATCTCCTCGAGGAACATCATACGTCGCACCCACAAAATGGGAAGTGGCAACGTCAAACAGCGTCATTCGAAGCGCCACAACATCTTGGAATGGTGGTTCGGAGGGGAGCGGGTCCCAATTCACCTGAAGCGTGAGTACTCCATCAGTGGCACCCTCTGCCGCTGTATTGCATTCCCATGTATCATATCGTACAGCGCTGGAGAGCAGCGCCCGCGCAGTTTGCTCCGCCGACCGGCTTCGTCTCATTCCCATTTTGTCTTCTTGGCACTACCTTCGTTCGCAATGCACCTGCGAAGGGAAATCTTTTTTCCCTTCTGAGTGCCCGTGCCTCCGTCTCTAATTGAAGCACGCCAACAACCAAACTTTATGGATGATGGCACTTCACGAAGTGCAGCAGATTTACTTGAGTCTTCCTAACTTCCACGCCCTCTATTCCGCTTCAAGCGAAACTGAAAAAGGCAACTCACAAAAGTCAGAGACACAATGTAAAGGCTAGTTGTCAGTAAATCATAGAGAAGAAAGTAGAAGAATGCCAACGGCAGGTACCAATAATGGTGCAATCTCATCGTGGGTGTCGAGTTGCGAAGGGAAGAAGCAAAGAACAGGACCAAAGTAATAAAGCGGTTTAGGCGCCCGTACGATATAAAAGACAGAAAACTCACCGACCTTAAGTGGCGGCAACACCACTATGCTCAAACAGAACTGCTGGTTTGGGTGATTATGGCCGTAACAGTTGTTATCACCATCGTGCCTCTCACCACCGTGTTACTGTTGTCATTACTTGCTTGCCTATTGAGAATAGCCCCAGCAAGTGAGCGGGCGGCAACATCGGCAAGTGCCTCAATTAAATTACATTCAAGTACCCCAACTCACTCCTCCCACTGTTCTCCAGTAACTCCAGTTCCCTTCCCAATCCGACCTTGGTTTTAACACTCCGCGTGCGGGACCTCTCTCAAGGCGGTAGTCGGATGCCACAGGGACCAAGTCAGCAAGAAGAAAGAAATGCAAAGAAGGAAAGTGGTAGTTGCGACACGCCAGAGCCAACGGCGCTGTTGAGCAGCAAAATCGTGATGAAGCCGCCAACTGCACCGTATGATGGCATGCGCAGCCCACCGTAAAACGCTAACGTTTGGACCGATAATTGATAAAGGCACCCCATTCATATTGGAATAGTGTGTGCCCAGTTATACCAACGTAATAAGTGCATTAACAGGAAGCAGGCCAGGCCTACAAACCGAGTTCAGTGGGATCCCTCCCTGCCTTCTCAGCCAATTCTCTTTTGTATTCTTCAAACATTTTCTCCATTCGATGTGATTCATTCACCACTAACAACACGAACATAAACCAAATGTAAGCGAGGGCCACCACCTGAGCCATGTCGCCCCACTTGTTCAGCTTATCAACAGTGTCGGTATCTCCAACAACGGCAGTCGTGTGATCCGTTACGTTAAACCCGAGACTCTGCAACACATTCACTGCGTCAGGTACATAAGCCGGTGGAAGGATAAACATCAGTAAGCGGTTGTCTTCCGACGGGTGTGTGACGTACCTTTCTCCCACGATGTTAAGCACGCGCCTCCCAACCCAGCTGTGAAACCTTTCACGATACATATTCGGTGTCAGTAGCAAAAGCAGCATTGGGGTTCGAATTGGCTGTTCGCGTGAGATAAATTCACGCCGTGTGAGGTTAAGATCTATACAGTCGGGAAACCCCATGGGGTGAAAGTACGCGTAACCGGGGAAGATGTTTCGGCGCAAAAGAATGCGCGCGAGGTAAACGTGCGTCGGATTAAATATGTCGTTACTAACGTACAATTTGTGCTCCTTTGCGTAGGGTTGATAGACCCACTCAGAGTAATATGAATCTAAGGCATACCGCGGTGCAGGAACAATAACTATCTGTTGCTTTCGAAACGGGTGCGTCACCTTCAATACGCTTGCTAGGTATTTTTTTTCCTCAGTGCGAATGATATCCTGCACGCGCCACTTCTTCTTCGCGAAGAGTGACATGCTCTCTGGAGAAGATTCTGTCAGTTGGGCGGCACCCGGTGACTTGAGGCTCAACTGCCACTAATACTGAACAGTTATCGCCTTCTCTCGCCTCTGCCCGCACCGCACGGTTCTCACGCTTCCGGTCCTGCGCGGGATATAAAAACACAGTTGACAGGAATAACAATGAACGTGATAAAAAGAGACATCGATAATGAGATGTTGCCGAATGGACCGCCACAAACAAAGGAGAGGGTAAAATAACATAACAACACTTTGATTCCATTTTTTTTTTTTTTAACGGTTAGCGCAAAAGAAAACGATAGCACTCTTCAACGACGAAAAAGAAAACCTTGGGTTACGAGAGCTCCATTGAACGCGCCCGGACACATTGTAGTAAGATAAACCAACATTTTTAAAGGTAAAAAGAAGACAAAACGGCGCCCCAACGTTGAAGATTCGTTCGACTACTCCGGAGTAACAGCTAAAGAAACATTTCACACACAAATACACGCGCGAAAGCAGGCATTCCTATGCACTGGTAACTGATAGTGACAAAACTATGTTCGTACCGCCATAAAGCACAGCAATGTTTCAAGGGAACGAAAAGACGAAGTAGAATGCGACACCACCACCACCACCACCCTGGTCCCTATATATCTCAACGCGGTAAAAACCAGAAGCAGGTTTTTTTTTAAAAAAGGGGGTATTTATCACGTTGTTACCATAGGGAACGAAAAGAAAAAAATGAAAAGAAATGAAATGAAAAGAAAAGAACCGTTTCCGCAAAATAATATCCCTGTAATGGTGCACTCCAATACCTTCCCTCCCACCATCAGCTGTGAGCTCACATACCCATTCCTCATAATATTGTCTTCCTAGCGCCGGGACTGAAAATCTACAACAGTCTTATCCCATTCCCTACTCACACACACACACACACACATACACACTGGGAAGCGAGCAGTGGCGCTAAGGAAGAAGCAAACAAGCACACACTCTTGAGAACAGAAGGGCGGCACCTAATTGTCACTCCTCAACAACCGCCCTCAAGCGCACAAAGTTCAGCTGTGTGGCGCTCCACGTACGCAAGTGCGCAACTGTCATTTACTCGACGTAAATGTGGAGTGAGGGCATCACGCACAGTGCGGTGGTAATCATTCACCAACCGCACCTCGTCAGCAGTTAGCATCGACACATCAATGAGATCTCGGCACAATGGCACCATCGTGAGTGCCTCAAACGTGAGAAACCCCTCTTGGCTGTGACGTGTCGGTGCCCGCACGATTACCTCCAAGTTTTCAATACGTATGCCGTACTTTCCTGCTTTATAGTAACCAGGCTCATTAGACATAATCATTCCAGCAGCGAGAGTTGCTTCTGTTGGAGTGGGTCGATATCCAATACCCTGAGGTCCCTCGTGTACGTTAAGGAAAGACCCGACGCCATGACCCGTACCGTGGGCGTAGTCTAAACCATACCGCCAAAGGTGGACGCGCGCGAGTGCATCGAGCCGGTGACCAGTCGTGCCTGTTGGCCACACCGCGTTGTGGAGCGCTAAGTGACCTTTCAAAACAAGTGTATAAGCCTGGCGCTCCTCATCAGAGGGTGGATTGAAACAAACTGTACGAGTTACATCAGTCGTACCATCAAGGTATTGAGCACCACTGTCCACAAGATAGAGTTGGTCCGGTACGATGGTAGCAGATCCCTCCTTGGGAGGGGTGTAGTGCACAACAGCACCATTTGGCCCAACGGAGGAAATAGTGGGGAAACTGAGCTGCACAAAGTGCTCCTGCTCGCGGCGGAAACCCTCGAGAACATCAGCACCGCTACACTCGGTGATAGTGGTGTCACCCTTCACAACAATCATGTCGTGTAACCACGCGAGGTACCGCGTAAGTGCTACGCCGTCCCGTACGTGACAGCGGCGGAACCCTTCAATCTCAACGGCATTCTTTACTGCTTTAAGTCTCTGCGCTGGGCCGCATTTCACCCGATTCACTTTCATTTTGCATGACTCGAGCAGGGAGTACAGTCGTTGGCTCGTCTGGTATTCGTCGACCAGAAAGGCGGTGCCAGCGGGGAGCGCGCGGACATAATCCTCCAGCGCCTCATACGGGTGGAGACTAACTGAGACGACACTGCGGCCGGATTGGGTCAATTCCGCCTCGACAGGTGAAGATACCTTCGCTGAATCCACAAAGAGCGCCACGGTCGGGTCGGGGGCGGAACGTACAAGAGCATAAGAATAAAATACCGGATTGTACGGAACGTCACTTCCACGTAAGTTCGTGAGCCACGCTACCTCGTCAAGCGCAGAAAGGATCATGGCCTCACATTTTTGTCCCTTGAGCTCCTCCACAAGTGCCATCACCTTCTCCTCACGAGTTTGCCCACAGAACTGCTCAGGTCGGATGCTTAACATTTCCGCTTTCGCATCTGAGTTCTGCGGCATAAGTGGTCGAACAATCTCGGGGATAGGAACCAAATTAATAGCCTTCCGGCGCCTCTCCCACTCCGCGACAGTGGCAAGGTTATCATTCATTCCCACCAGCAAGTCTGGTTGAAGGTTAAGTCGGACAAAATCTTCCAGTGAGGGCACCCCCGGATGACCATCACGCATCAGTTGCCACTCCGGGTACAAACAATGGCCCGCCTCAAGCCAATAACGTCCATCCGTCCATAAATACGCCTCCTCCATTGTTATGAGACACGTGCCCGCGCTTCCGTTGAAATTTGTCAAGAAACCACGGCACTTGTAACTGTCCATGACGTATTCGCTGTTGTGCGGATCGCTGGAGGGGACAATAAGAGCATTGATGGAGTGTAACTTCATGGCCTCACGCACGCGAGAAAGAATCTTGGCACTGTTGGTCGACATTGTACCGTCTAGACGAAAATCCTTATTTCACCTTTGATAGACACAGCGGCCACCGTAAAAAGAGTGTGTCGTAGGTGCACGCAGGATGCAGATAATCGGTGGCTATACTAACGGTAAAATGAAAAGAAGCAACCGAATTTATTATTATTATTATTTTTTTTACTTTACCTTTCAAAGGCACGATGGCGAAGAAGTCAATTAGGAAAGAAAATAACGGCGAACCGTCACACACCAGGAGATTATTGAGCACGCAAGGGACAAATACCCTATGATATATATGCACACACAATCATGTGTGTGCATATATTTGCGTGTGATGTGTCGTTATTGTTGCTAACGTTGCTTTTCTTTTTTTTTCATGAAAACTTTGTTACCACGCACGAGATTAAATTGTTACCAGACAGCACGAAGACACAGGGACACATGAGAAAAAAAGAAGAAGAAAGGAGAAACGGATATAAAACACCGTATTCCCCCAAGTCTTCCACTACAAGGCGTGGTGTAACTGCCGTACTAAAATGGAGGGAAAAGGGAAAGAACGCTGTCGATTCACTCAGCGGCCCAGATGGCACACACACACACATATATATATATATATATAAACGAGTAAGTAATAATAATAATAAAACAAAAAAACAAAAGCACCCAGGTGGACCTACAACAAGTGGGGATCAACAGGCAGTCCCTGTCGCGTATCTCCGTCGGAG
>NW_027124456.1:81120-81269 GCF_001457755.1 Trypanosoma equiperdum | reverse complement strand
AAAAAAAAAGGAAAATGTTTTAACCCCCTCTCCAAACCTCACGCCCTAAACCCCTCCCTCCTTTTTTACATATAAATATAGTCTTACCTCCGTACTCGGCCGCTGTTGGCATTCACAATACATCAATTAATATTTCAGCACTCTGGCTA
>NW_027124456.1:79001-81110 GCF_001457755.1 Trypanosoma equiperdum | reverse complement strand
AAAAAAAAGCAGGTGGAAGGGAACTAACTAAAAACAAAAGATACAAGTACAAATAAGAAAGCGAGGGAGAAATGCATGTCGTTCCCCACTTTTCTTCTCCAACCAGTATTCCTTGGAAAGGTTATTTGTACAACTTCACTACCATTTCAGTCGCTACGGTATTTGCATGATCTAATTTTGTTTTTCCCTCTTTTAAATGAATCCTTCAGGGAAGCACAGTTACAACCCACCAGTAAGTAATATCACAGCTCTGCGCAGAGAAGTTTCGACATCTGCCGTCGTGGCGGTATCAATGCGATCCTTCAACTCTTCCAGCGCAGCTGCCATCACACGCTGGGCGGCACGGCGCTCACCCAACACGACGGGGTCCCCCAGCACCAACTCGAACCGCAGCGGCGTCGGAATAAAATCCAGAGTCTGCGAACGGCCCTCCAAAATGACATTATATCCGGCACATCGCAGTTTCTCCACAGCAGTTGCCGCAAAGCAGACAACTTCACCTTGCATTTGTTGGGCTACAGTCGGTACAGCATTGTTCACAGCAGGAGACTTTAACAGCGTGTTCTCGATGTTTCGTACCTGTAGCTTCCCCTTAAGGACGATATCATATACGCCATTACCCAAGTCTTCAAATGTAACCTGTGAGTAAACACGCTGAATCACTTCCGAAGTCAACAACTCCGGGGAAAGGTCTCCCTTTAATTCCTCCAACAGAAGGTGCGTGTAACTTCGGAAGACGTTGCCGTTACTCCATGTGACGCAACGGGGAAGCGTTTGCTGCAGTAGCCGCACCGTTGTCCCCTTCCCCGTGCCGGAAAGTCCCTGCACAATAATGATTTTACCTTCCTTATCGGGGAGTTCCACCATTATCTCGTTAACCGCATCTTGTGTTGTCTTTGCTGACATGTCGATACGACGTCGCGGTGCAGGCGGCGGGTCTCTACTTTTGCGAAGAGTCCCTCGCTCCACCGCAATTTCTATTCCTTTCTCCAACTTTACGGAGTCCTCTTTATCACGCGCAATAATTGAGGTTCCCTCACTCACGCACAGAAGCTTGAATTTTTCATTGTCGTGTAGGAATTTAATCACCGCCCGGTTGCACGTGTCGTTCTGCTGCAGGAGCAGCTGTGAGGTAATAGTCGTCATGAGTCTGCGCGTTGTTTGCGGTACTCAGTTCCTCCTCGTTTCCTATTTTTTTTTAAAAAAAAGATACTCCTTCGTTTATCTGATTTCCCCGTTTTGCTTCGTTTTCGCGTTACTACTGATTTCTTTTTGGTTTTAAAATGCTCCGATTGTTAATTTGTGACAATTAATTTACCGTGTTTTTTTGTTTTAACTTTTTTGTTGGTCTTTCGTACCCGGACTCTCTCACGTTACCGCTCAGCAACACGGAAGCAGTAAGGAAAGGAAGATGGTGGGGGGAGAGAAATGAGAATAGTAGCGAAGTTTCCACAAAATGAAGAATACAGAGAAACGAATAGTAAAATAAAATAAATAAAAGCGGTAAGGAAATGAAACTTGAATGAGGGAGGGGTTGAGAGGAGGAGGAGGTGAAAGAGAGAGAGAGAGATGGAAGAAAAGAAAGAGAAAGAACAATAGTAATTTATATATATATATATATCATTAGAAAACAAAAAGAGGGGGAAAGGAGGAGAAATGACACCAACGGATAAAAATAATGTTTTAGCGTCCGTTCGGCAATTGGTCACACCACTCGTTAGGTGGCGCCCCATCACTTGCTTTTGTTTCTTTTCCTTTTTGGTATTGTTTTACTTTGCATACTGCATTATTCTTTTTGTTGATTTTATATCATTCCTCTTTATATATCATGTTGTTGTTGCCTTTTTTTATCACCCTTACTGGGATCTTTTTCCCCTTTTTTTTGTTTCAACTTTACCTATTCTCTGCTTCTCCTTTAAGCATAATCTTGGCGGACTCGTCCGGTTTGATTTACAGTTAAGAACAGAAAAGAGAGAACATATATATATACAAAAATGTTATAATCATGATTATCATTTGGCACTTCCACCGGAAGCAGAAATCTCAAACCATATCCTTCAAAAACTCCCCTCCCCTTTGTCTTATTTGGCATCGGTTTCCCTTCTTTTT
>NW_027124456.1:73994-78985 GCF_001457755.1 Trypanosoma equiperdum | reverse complement strand
CCCCCCCCCCCGCCTCCATTCGGTTTTTTTTTCTTTTTCATGTAGAAAAAAAAAAAAGTTGTTGCTGCCGCCGCTTAAGGGTGCCTCCGACATTTCACACAATAAACAATCAAACGAACAAAAAAAAAGAGTTTGTTGGCCGCCCTCGCATCCGCCGAAACAAACACAAAAAAAGGGCATCACGAACGTACGCCACGCTAAACATAAAATGAAAAATTAAACAAAAAAACACAAAGATACTTCCGCTGTAAAACTTCCGGAACTTTCAACAACTCAGTGGCCTCAGCTCTCACCGTTATTTTCCCGTTTAATACTTTCCATTTCTCCCCGCTCCCACAACACATGTCATCTTCATCTCCATCTTATCCTCATCCCATCACTCAGTATAGTTATGCATACATGTACGCATTTGCTCTCCATGCTGCGGGAAGGAAAAGAAAAGAAAAGGAAATGAAAGGAAAGGAAAGGAAATAAAATAAAGCCCTAAAATCATGCGAAGGGTGGAAAGGGACGAAAGGGGGAAAGGAGGGTGGTTAAGCTCAAAGACACATCGCTGGTACACTGCGGAAGCACAACGCACAAATACACATATATATATATATATATTAATATATTTTATTTCCCCATTTTTTCTTTATTCTTCGCAAATATTCATCACCCCTGCATTTTGATGCCGTGTCGTTGCCTTTACCATCAGTGAGAAGGAAAGTAAAGAAAAATACGAGAAGAAGTGACGCGCCGCAAACTAAAATCAAAAAAACAACTAAAAAAAGAGGCACAGTACAACACAGCTGCACACAATAAGAGTGCCGAAAGCGGGCACAGCAACGTCGACTGCAAAACTGCAGGGCTGCGTGGTTGAAAAGGGGAAAGTAATAGTGATGAGTGAGCTGTTGAACAGAAAGGGGAAAAGGTAATCATGATGTTCATAGCCGTCCGAATCGTGCAGGCGCTCCCACCACGCATACACGCACACACACATACACACATACACACGGGCATACGTTGCGCTAATACCTCTTCCTGTAAAATGAACAAAATTAAAAAGAAAGTGTGATCCCGTCCGCCCTCGCTCACGAACAAATACACTCGCATAAAGTATGTTGGCAACGTAGAGAAACACATTTAGCCGAGTATGTATGCATCCATCCAAGTACATACAGTCCAATTAACACAATAGCCATCAAATCAGGTTCACTAAATGATGACGATAACGCGGCCCACGTGCACACAAAAACACACCGCTGTGAGGGAAAAATGTAGAATTGTGGGAAGAGAAAAATAAACCGCCAGAACAGAGAACAAGAGTAAGATGTATGTTCATATGAAAAGGGTTATGAACGGGTTGACGGATGTGACACGAATTACCCGCCCCCACTTAAATCTCGTTGCACACCTCAAGCTGGTGGTACACCGCCTCACCGTCAGTAATGCGGAGAGTTTTGTCTCGCTTGTTCCTGCTGTAAGTGAAGCACCGCATTGTATTGGTCTAATACAGTGTAAACCTCAGATTCCGCGGCGAGAATCTCCAACATGGGAATCAGCTGCTGCAATTCATTGTCGCCAGGGTCGTCAAACCAAGACGGAATTGGAATTGCATTACGCTGCTGAAATAAGTACGCCACAGGGCTATTGTCAATGATAGCGACACGATCCAGGTCCCGACCAAGCAATGAGAGGTCCTTCACGTAAGCGCCATTGAGAATACTGCAGTGCTCTCGGTAAAGTCGGAGGGAACCGAGTATATTGTCAGTATCAATTGCATCCATCAGTTGGTTGCAATAAACCGAGACGGAGGCGGTGAATATAATGACCTCAAAGAGAGGTGCCACGGCCTGCAAGAATTCACGCATAAAGGGACGAAAAGCAACATAAACGGTGGTGGATGTGTTCTCCATTCGTACGTCCAGCACTAGATCGTGATGTCGCGACTGACTTGTGAGTGAGCTGTGTACAAGCGTCTCATCAAGATCTAATATAAGTGTGATCTTGTCACGAAAACGCGGAAGCTGTCGTGGAAGGAGGGATGCATGATTCTTCGCATTCACAGGTGAAGTGTTCTTTGGCATCTTTTGTATCCGCCGCACCTGTTCTGAAACGGCATTTTCATAAAGTTTTGCCCTAGCCTGTTTGGTGTTACCACCATCGTCATTGTCACCACTACCGTTGATGTTGGTGACGTCATCCGTTCTTTCCCCGGGAGGCTCACCCGTATCCCGAATGCTATTGACACACCTATACGCTTCCACTAAGGAGGCCGCCGCACCTGTTCTAACGCTTTTGGACGCCGGTTCCTGCGCCTGCGTCATAATGATGCTGCTAACTTGTCGGAGTTCCTCCTCACTCTTTTCCCCTCTATGCTTAACAGGCGGACATGGTGTGCGGTTGCGGCGCGGACGGGCAGCGCTCTCTGGCACTTCAGCCTCAGGGCCTGACCACCGGGCCGAAACGGTGGGTTGCACCCTCGACGGCAAAACAACAGGCGTGGAAGCCGCTTTCTCGTTCACAACGCTTTGTGTCGGCGGTGCTACGGAGGAAATTAACGGAGGTGGGGTTGAAGATTGTTTGGGTAATGCAATTGGCTGCTGTGGCTGAGCCTCCTCCTCTCGCCTACAGTGAGGTTTCTTCGTGCAGTTTCTCACAGTGCTGAGCCTGGCCGAGATGTTTTGGAAGAATGACATGGCATCGTGGTTCATTTTCTTCTTGTCTATTCACCTCCTCTCCTTTCGTCACTCTTTCCTCCTCGGACTGAGTTCAGTAGATACCAAAGTCCCCCTCAAGCTGTTCAATTTAAAAAAATAATACCGGGAACGACAGAAACGCGCAGCACCACTTCACACCGTCACCCACCACCACCACCACCACTGCTTACTAATTTCTTCTCCTCCCTTCCGCACACGCGTTCGCCGTCCTCGTTGTCCCTAAGACCAACCTCAATTAACAGACCTCAAAGGATAAAATATTTGCTGCTTCTATTCCTTGAACTAACGCTCCAAGTACGTGTCGTTTCGTTGGTGCATTTAAAGAATAAGAAGGAAGATCAATGAAGAAAAGAGAGAAGGTTGTTTAAAGAAAAACAGGCGATGAAGTGAAGTAATAGTGTGGCAACCTCAATTCTCTTCCGCAATTCCAAAAGGGACTGATAAGAAAGACAGTTAATATCTGAGCGTAAAAAGTCCGTACGGACTGAAACAGTAAGTGCAAATGCACACCACCAGCACCCCCAAGGAGGGCACCCACACCCCCTCACAGTGCAACAAATACGGGGGAGAGAGGACAATATTTCATCCAATAAACGTTTTCTCGCCTGTGTCACGGTCGACGATTACTTGCGTTCGCGTATCAGGCACGACCCGTACCTCGTAACGGCCCACGTAACACCGCAGATCCGCAAATACGAGCAACAAATTCACATTCACATTTCGACAACCCACACCACTAACAAAGAAACTCATCTCGATTCCTCTCACACCCTCTTCCGTCTGTCCCTCCTCTTTCGCAGTCGATAGCGGCCCGCGCAGCACCGTTGCATCAATTAGTGAGCAGTTCACATCCACGGAACCACCAAGGAGGGGCCCGCATACACCTCGAACATCACCTTGAAGTTTGTCGAGATTAGAGATGTATTTATCTTTGAGAGAAGGCACCATCATCTCAACAGCGGTCTTTGGGGGCCGTTCGAAGAGCCTTTCCACAAATTTCTCAGCGAACGGTATGAAGTCATCAGTTTTCAAGAACTGTAATACATCGGACTTCACTTCCGTGTGTGGTTCAAAACGGAACGCTGTGACAAAAAAGCGCTTGCTAACCTCAGTCTTCGCGCTACTTTGATTCCGAGGGGCGGCTCCAGTGGTATGTCTCCACTTCCATGACATGCGACACTTCACCTGCTGTACCTTCTCGAAATCCACCAGTGCGATGATGTGCGCCTCGTCACCGTCATCCTTAACAAGAACGGCATCGCGCATGATGTTCGTCACCTTTCCCAGCCGATCGCAAACCCATCGAACCATTGCTCGCACAACACCGCGTTCCACCCTAACCGTCAGCAACTCCGGATGAAACAAATTCATGAGCTCCTTATCATAGCCAGCGGTGGCGCCATCAGTTAATACTTCTAAAAAGTGCGCCAACGGCGCCACTACCTCCGGTGGTACTTCACCAATTCGCTTTATCCGGTAGTAAAGATAGTAAAGTAATACTACAAACCATGGAACAACACTAACGATTATTACGCCCAACGTCGATGACGAGTCGAATAGAAGACTATAAATAGCGCTCATGTATAATGAGCCTTTGGATAATCCCCTTCACAATGCACCTCAGTCTAAAAGTGTGTAGCAATAGCGAAGCGCATAATAAATCGGAGCGAGAAGAAATCCTTTTGCAGTGCCCCAACGGAGCACCTTGTGGAAGGGACCTTCCCAAAAGTAGTGCCGTAGTGGAGTACATCTTTGGCACGTTTGGATGCAATGTTACCAGTTAAATAACACTCGTGCACAATACAACGCATCAACAGCATCCGATAGTGGCATAGTAAAACGGGGGAAACATTGCAAATGGTCATTCCCCACACGGCAGCAGCAAACTCACAGAAGTGTATGTACAATAAAGAGATGAGGCGGGGAGACGATATACGACACGAACAACAAAGGAAGCAACAATCATTTCGACGACACCCACCGCTCCAAACCCATGAGCATCCGTTACACCTCACTCCGGTAACTTATGCGGTTCGTTGTTTTCGCGCGCAAACCCATTCGGAAGGCCTTTGGCACTACATCTATTGCTCGATCGCGTTTCTCCCTCCACATGCGGCTTCACAGGCTTCTCAAAAACAGTCTCCCCTGAAGGACGGCTGCAGTAGCTTCCCCATCGCACGGTCCGCGGTTGCACATAACCCGTCGACCCCTTCTGCAAAGCCTTCGGTGGCCTGACCGTCCAAGGTGAAAGTGACAGTGCCACGCAACGCATCAGTCAATCCAAAAAAG
>NW_027124456.1:70974-73984 GCF_001457755.1 Trypanosoma equiperdum | reverse complement strand
AAAAAAAAAAAAGATGGCGTTCCGGTGGGATGCGAGCCGTGCAATTTGGTTTGCACAGTCGCAAGCTATGGTCCGTAACTCGTACTATATTCTTCCCTCCTCCTCTCCCGGGAAACTCTTGGTATCCCATCCAAATAAATCAACAAAGACACCACAACAAGGCGAAATAGAAGAAAACAATACACAACAAAAATGTCTCTTGCGTTCTCTGCTCTCTCAGGTTAAACAACAACCAAAGGTGAATGGTAAACGAGTTTAAGGTACATATACCCGCACTGTTCTTTTTTTTTTAAAAAAAAAAGGTAAATCAATATTACAACGTACGGCTATAATCCAAGTGGGGGAAAGCACAGCAACCGACTGATAAGCATGTGCGTGGGGCGACCTAACAACAATCACTTCGTGACGGAGCAGCACATCAAAAACATTCCTCGAAGGGAACCTTAGTTCACTCACAGGACAAACGAAAAATGGCACTTCGCATATCCTCTGGCAACGGAGCGACACATGTGAGGACTTCGGCTGTACGAGGATGGACCACAGTGACAGAAGAGGCGTGCAAAGCCACACGCTGTAGGAGGGGGGAACAGCAAGCGGCCCCACCATGTTCCACGTCCTGCAATATGGGAAGTCCTACCGCCGCTAAATGCCGACGTATCTGATGCTTTTTTCCCTGCTGAATCCGGGCCTCCACGAGTGCCACGCGGAAACGCTTATAAAAGTGCACAATACGATACTTGGTTGTTATCTTCGCATCCGCCGGATCACGCAGGACCCCATTCAGTGGTATATTTGTGAGGTTTGACTCCACAACGGCACAAAGCGCAAGGTATATCTTACTGGACTGTGAATAGGCAGCGCTAGTCCCCATCTGGTGACGCAGCGACGACGCCGCTACGTCACTTTTTGCCATGATGAGACACCCGCTAGTTTCCGTGTCCAAGCGATGAACCTGGCCTTGGCGGAAAACGCGCCTCATCACATCCCCACGTTTCTTGCAGGTTAATTGCAATGAAACAATATCTGTTGCTTTATCATCACACAACTGAGAGCAGCTGAGGGCATGACGCGAAGTCGCCACATGCGGTGGCTTGTTGATGACCAAAAGATCATCATCTTCGTATACAACTGGGAAAATTGGCAGGGGGGATTTTAAGGGATCTCCCGCACGCATTGTCTCGGCGGCTCTTACGCATTCGTGTTCGGGGGGAAGTCTCACTACTACACGCATATGGCCCTCCGGTGCGGCACCAATGTCTGCACACTCTGGTCTCTTCTCCAATAGCGTCCTCCAGTAGGAACAGTGCGGTGCTAGCGCGAGCAACTGCTCCATGACTGACCGGTCGGTCAGCTGCAGAAGAAAACTAATCTCCGCTGGTCGCTCGAGATCCGAGTGGGACTCACCACACTCTTCAATGAAGTGAGGGAAACTTGAGTGGCTGGGATCCAACTCACCCTCACTCAACAACTTGGCATACTGAAGTAACAGGCGGTTGTCTACGAGGTTGCGCTTTGGATCTTTTAAAGCACACGACAATGCCGTGCAGTACACAACAGCTTCGTCAACATTCGTAGAAACTTCCCTTTCCGCCTGTGTATTTGTTTCACCAGCCCCACCTATGGCAAAGGCAGAGGAAAACCACGGCCGCTCCAGATCAGTAAGGCACCAGTTGCTCAGGCAGTCGACAGCAACACGGCGTGGAAGCAACCGCTTGCGACAGATCACATCTGTAATAACTTCTGCTCTCTCCAACGGCCACATAGTATCGCTAAGAAATTGGCAACTCCAGCGCTGAATGGCTGCAGCATCTGTTGGGAAAACTATACTGGGGTCAATGTTGAAACGACACGCCACGACAATCGATTCGCGCACAGCTGTTCTCTCCTGCACTGCAGAGGCTGTGGCACACGCATCCGGCGCAGGGCTTGTCCTGGAGGTTGCGGTAGCCGTTGCATCTCCCAAACCCCACAGTCTGTTGCGCAATCGTATGGCCACTTGAGTGGCACATGTCTCTGACGCTGGTGCCACCTCATCCTTTGCTGCAAACCCCTCTAGAAACGATAAAACAGCGGCAGGCTTATCAAGCCGTACCAGACGTGCCAGAGCCGTTGCTGCGGCACTCCCAAGTGAGGGGAGTTCCGCATTCATTGCCATGGCGAGTGCGGCAGCCGGATTAAGTTTAGAAAGTTCCTCCACAACACCGCGGTATTGTGCTATCTCATTATCGGTATACTTACCTCCTTTTTGCAGCAGTTCCTTGGTAAAGGCTTCCACAAGCTTGAGATCGTGAGCCATTAAACGTCCCTCCACTTTCGAGAGAAACCGTGACTGGCGACTCGCCAGCTCGGCAACCGCAGCAGCGGCGCTGCGCTTTACAAAAAGCGGCGCGCGCTGTTCCACATTAAACAATGCTTCCGTACCGAAAGTAAGGGACGACGGCGACAATGACGCCGCAGAGATCCTCTTAGCCTCCCGTACATGAGCTAACGCTTCGGTTTTAGGGAGTTCACTCAGAACTTGTAATAACGCAGCAGTATGTAGTAGTTGCAACTTCACCCTTGTGCCTGAGCCGTCGATGAAGGAAGCATCAAGAAAACACGTCGAAACACCGTGTGGGGCGGATAAACCTTCCAATTTCCGAAGGATAGCGGTGGATGACCGCCTCACGAGCCCACGAGCGTGATGCATGCGTGAAAACGAGAAAAGCACACCCTGCAGACCCCTTTTCCGCCACCTCAAATGCTGGGAACATTTCAGCCCGTTTATTAGGCAATGTTCACGATTTAAAAAATAAAAAAAGAAAAGAGGCGGAATTTGCATTGGTAATGAAGCAGAAAAATCGATGGGCAGAGTTGACGCTGGAAGGGAAGGAAACGGAAAAGGCTTTAGAAAGTTGGATCGCAGCAGCACCACCACCTTTTTTTTAACAAACATTGCAAATGAATCGTGGAACCGCTGCGGCGAAGTTTTTGTCCACTCTCTATCGTTATTGCGCTCAGTTTAAACAAT
>NW_027124456.1:48446-70964 GCF_001457755.1 Trypanosoma equiperdum | reverse complement strand
AAAAAAAAAAATGAAGAAAAAAACGGGGAAACGAATAGAGGGAAAGAAAAATCAACTACAACAGGCAGCGGACGCACAAAAAAAACGTTAGAAATGACGCACTGCACAACAATACCAGCCCTCCCACTCTTCACGTATCTTTTCGCCCCTAAAGCATTTAGCCTTTGCGCGACACACCTCGTGAGACACGTTGTTGTTGACCTGTGGCGTAGCAAATGAAGCGAAATAAGCCAAATTTTCTAGCTTTTATCAAGCAGATACGGCTTAAAACTAAAGTGGTGTGAGCATATGTTAAAAGGATTTCCTCTTTTTTTTTTGGTTCTGTTTTTTTTTTTGAAATAAAAAAAAATCGACCAAAGGGGGGAAGAACCGACCACATTGGTCTTCTAGCGAAACCTGGTGGCACCGTCTACGAAAACGAGCTTGACTGGTCGGGAGGAGAAAGAGGGGGAAACTATAAATTTTATGTAATCCAAATCCCCTGCATCGAATATCGCCCCCCCACACACACACCTCACCTCTAGTGAGATTCACTGAAGCTGCCGTCAATGCTGGTTGTGTCCTCTTCCGTGCTTCCGCTAACCGACGTGGACGAGGAGGAAAGAACCCCACTGCAGCGGAAGCACCGGATGTAGTACACATTGCGTCGCACATCCATTCCTTCCGTCTCCATTCCAGGATAGTTCCGGTGGATGTGAAGAAAATTGACTCCATCGTTGTCAAGATCAAGGTAGTCCTTGTCAAGGCAATCGAAACAAAGCGCTGCTGGGCACTCATAACACATAAATAGCGCCCCATCTGTTGTCGCAACCTTTTCGCAAAGGTCGCATCTGTGACGTGGGCACGTCCAATTCCGCGGGGCCGAAACACCCTCCGGTAGGACGCGCTCGTTAGCACACTCTGCATGATAGGCTTTCGTGCACCAAGAACAATGGAAAAGAGGTTGTAATGGCCGCATCCCCTCCCCGCACACAAAGCACTCATGGGTGACACCAATTGTCACCCGAGCAACGCGACCGATGGGCTTTGCCGAAAGCATAGTTGATGCTCCCCCCGCCTCCATGCGCAAAATATCATCAACTATCGCATCGTCCTCGGCGTTGCTCTGATCTTGGGGGGAAACGAAAGGAACTTGAGCACTCTCCACACCCTCACCTGCACCGGAATCGATAACAACGGGGTCATCTTTTTTCATCCCCTGCTGTTCTTCAGTTAGTCCGTCGCGGTGATCCTTCGACCCGACACTCCAGTGTTCTTCCCTGTTCTCACCGTTTGTTGATGTCGAAAAAAGTTGTTGAATGTAACTACCCGGTATTTCTGTAGCTGAGTTATCATCACCCACTGCAGCGCCATCTACGACAAACTCGCCTAAGGAGAGCCTCCGCAAGGCGATGTCTTGAATACGCTCCTCAACTGTCTCTTTGCAACAAAGACGAAACACGCGGACGGTGCGCGTTTGCCCAATGCGGTGCGCCCTGTCAGCAGCCTGTCTGTCCATTTGCGGATTGAAGTTAGCGTCAAAGAGAATAACGATATCAGCGCCAGTAAGAGTTATCCCAACTCCCCCTGACATTGTGGAAATAAGGAACACAAACACTTTGGATGCCGGTCCGTTGAAACGCGCCATCGAGAGCTCACGCTCTACTCGCTGTGCACTGCCATCTATACGCTCATGACTGTAGTCACGCAGGATGCAAAGCCCTTGCAAAAGGTCCAGGACACATGTGAAGTTCGAGAAAATAAGACACCGGTGACCGTTCATATGGAATTCACGCAACATACGATCAAGCTCTATCATCTTCCCGCTTGGTGCTATGATCGATCTCTCATCTAGCGAAATACCACATGCCGACAGTCGGTCCTCCACTCTAGTAAGAGAGTCCCGTCCCTCCATGGTTAGCAGACGGAGCGCAAGTGGGTGACTGCAAATCACTCGTTGATGTGCCAAATGGTTCTGGAATACACCACCATCCTCCCTGAGAGCCCGTTCCGTCATTCTCAACAGCAGCGCCCGTTGTATTCTGGTAGGTTCCACCATAATGACTGGTTCGTCCACACGCGGGGGGATGCCAAGATCGGTGTTAGACTTCGTTCGCCGCAGCATAACGTGTTGCAGAAGCTTTGCACAGTTGTTTGCGGCCGAAATGGTATCACCACCGTTCCTCTCGTAGAGGGCGCAAAATGAGGGATAAAGGAACATCATTATACTCCACACCTCCTTCACAGAATTCTGAATCGGTGTGCCCGTCATGGCTAACCGGAAGCACGCTGTGATCCTCCGAGCCACATGAGAGATTGTCGCCGTGCTTTCCTTCAGCATGTGTGCCTCATCCACAACGGCAACCACCCACGACCGCTTACAAAAGAAACCCCGATCTCTACGTAAAATCGCGGGAGTAGTAACAAAAACGCCGCGCTTACTACCCCTTCCACCGCGGAGCATCGCTCGTTCTTTGCCGTCACCGTTGTAACTCACCACATGTAGTGTAGGTGCCCATCGGGACAACTCCCGCGCCCAACCTGTGACGGTGTTAAGGGGCACCACAATTAGGTGAGGGCCACCAACGTTGTAAAGTGTCTTTAAACCGTTGAGGAACGCCGAAACTTGTGCCGTTTTCCCCAGACCCATGTCATCACCAAGAACGCTGGGCATTCCACTATGAAAACGATTTACCAAAAATTGGACTCCATCGAACTGGTATGGACGTAGCACGTACCCGTCAGGGGAATTCGTTGTTTCACGACTCAATATTTTTGGTGGAAGGAACTGAGATGACTGCACCCCGTCCTGGATCAAACGCATCGTCTTGCTTGTGAAAAAGGGCTGGTAAGTACATGCCAGTTCCACATCTTTGGAAAGTTCCCAAAGAAACTGTTGCTCGAACCGTTCGGCCAACTCTTCTCGGTCGGCATTGGAAAGCTTTTCCCATAGGACATCGCCCAGTGACACCTGGTTCTGTTTCACCTTGTCGTCCACATCGGCAGAAACATTGGCCACATCATTTTCCTCCGACGTGACATCGGTCGAACTTTCTTGTCGAACTGGTGGGTCTTTAGGGCGGACAAAAACCTTGCCCCTGTCACCAAGAAGAAGCCGCAGCTCTTCCTCCTCTTCCTCCCCATCATCAGGAAGCAAGAGGACCTTCACGGGACTCGATGAAACAGTGGCAACATTCGTCCAATCCTCCTCTTCGGCAGCACCGACCAAGCTTGTTACATCATGGTCGCTCGCCCCCACATCCGCCACAGGTGTTTCCGCTTCGGAATTCAGTGCTGAGAAATCAACGAAGGTGCGGTTCCGTTTGAGACTCGCACGAGCCGGATTTCGGCTCTCTAGAAAGGCAGCAACGGGGTTCTCAAACTTCATCGGTGTGCCTGTGTGATAAATTCCCTGTTTTCTTGCAGTAAAACACCGACAAATCACCAATGAAAGGGTAAACGTTAGGTAGTAAAAAGTAGCAACGTGGATTCCAGTACAAAGATGCCCGCTTCAGACAAAACACTAGTGAACCCCCCTCACAGTTATTAAGGTTTCAAGATTTATTCAATCATAATTGAAGAATAACACAAATGTAGAAACGTTAAGTACGAATGACGTGGCGATAACACCGACTCACCACCCATTGGACATGTTCGAAAGACCGAGCGATTCACCACGCCATCACATTGCGCAAACACATAAACATGTTTGCGAAACAGGGTGCTACAATCAACATAATTTCCGATAAATTCTTCTTTGAAATAAAAGGTGTCCTCACGCAACGGCTTTCGGTACTGTATACGCTTCAGGACTACGCACGCCTTCACTAAACCCGCTCGTCACCCAATTCGCCCTCCAGGGGTTACAAATACAGTTACTGCTTGGTCCCCAATGGCTATAGTTTACCATGTGCTAGTAGCGTTAAGTTCCTCACGTGTTGTAACACGACTCAGAACAAGTGTAATATCGTCTACCTTCCCACCCTTTGCATCTTCCACACCAAACTTCCTGAGCATCGACGCCCACGGCGTATGCGCGCTTTCGTCAAGTGAAGTTTTATATGCGTCCTGTACAATGCGCTGGGCAACACGCTGTGGGTCCACATATGCAACCTTGTCGTTTGCAAATATGGGACCGAGTAAGAGGCCCACAAGCGGGACCCGCTCAAGTGCGCTCCCCTGCACATGGCCAATCCAGCCCGCGTCAGCGGCGAGGGATATGTTGAAGCGATTGTCAAAAAGACCATCCGTGCCAGTTATCACCACATCACCCCTCTGCACAGGGATCTTCTCTCGGGTCGCGTCACTCACGCGATCAGAAAAAGCACGGCCCTGCAAATGTGGAGGAAGTACAGCAAGTTGAAAAGGCGCATTGAACCCATGGACCTTCTCATGTACACGGTGCTGGACCTGCCTGTTCCGCACCACGAGCACGCCGCTGTCGCCCACATTGGCAACATCGAGGTAGTGTTCACCACTGCTGTCCTTCTGCAGCGCCACAACACATGCCGTACTACTTCCAGCCTTCACAACCTTATCATGAAGCACCTTGTCGAAGGCAGATTGGAGAATCACCTCTGGGTTTAGCTCCTTGCGGTGGGTCTCAGAAAAGTGCTTGGCATTCTCCATAAGCGAGTTTGCAAAGTGTGAGGCGTCAACACCCTCGTCACGCCATCCTCCGACACCATCCGCAACACCGATAACTTTGTACGTGTTGGACACAAAAAAACTGTCCTCCCCACAGTCCAACTCGATAAAACTGGCACGCTTCCTCCATAACATGGATTGACGCCGTTTCCGCTCCTCCACATCACTACGATAATTCTGTGCAGGACTGGGCTTTGCTTTGCAGAAAGCCCATGTCTGAAGCACAAGTTCCTCATTGTCCCGCTCCTCTTCTGGGATGTCATCCGGTGGTGGGCCCCAATCCAAAGACTTCCCATTCACAGGTATTTGTTCCGGTGTGGTGGTTACACTGCTTTGTCCTCCCATTACCCTAGTTCTACAACTTGAGAGACCAACATAAAATACTCATTGGAAGGGACGGATTAGAAAGAGCGAATGGAATGCGTACCACGCAGGAACTAACAACCATCAATTTTGTTAAATGGAAAAAAAATAAGATTTGGAGCCGGTGGATGCGCTCGCTGCTTTTATTTTTGTTTATCTGTTTGTTTATTTGCAACCTTTCAAGGGTTAAAATGACCCGCACAACCGAGGGAAAGAAGGATCAACACGGAATATAAACAAAAACGGCAGCAAAAAGTAAGACCGTTTTGGAACGTCGCGGTTAACCGTCCCCCTCAGCCTCCAAAATGTAGAACCACAATATATGAACGCGAGGACAGCACCAACTTCCAATAAACTTGTCATACCGCCTGTGCCCAACATGCTGTAACCCTCTACTCTGACCTGTGGAATCAGGGTCCCAAATTATCGGGGTCGTCCGTAACCACGTCAGACTCCAGCACCCCCAAGGAGAGGAGGGCATTCTTCCCCATAGTTACGAACTCGGTGGGGCCAGACACAAAGGCTAAAGGGGGGGAAGTGCGGACAAACTCGCCCATAAATTCCTCAACGTCCCACAATGTCGGACGACGCCCACAAGTGGTATGAGGAAGCAACAGGTGGTTTGACATTGCACTTGGGTCTTGTTTGGTGAGGTAACAGTGAAATCGATACATGAAGCGATCGCCCTGATGGCTGCACCAACGAACAAGGTCATCACACCTTGGAAGGAGTGACTCCTTCCCATCCACGTGGAGATGAACAACCTGTATCATGGCAATATTCCCCTCATCCGTCGGCACAGGCGATTGCGAACCGTCGAAGAGACGCTTAAGCAAAGCATACGGTGCGGTCAAGCCGATACCAGCGGAGAGAACAACAACACGTCCCTCCAATTCGAGCAACCGCCTGATGTTATGCGAGAGAGTAAAACGGCCGCCGACTAAAAGAAGAGGAAATCGCTGTTGCAGACCATTTTTAAGCATCCATGTGCTCCCTCCGCGGCTTCCTTTAGCTTCCTTAATGATCAAAGTGAAGAGACAACCCTCCTTGTCCGTCTCAACTACCGTCCACCGACGCCTTAGAAACCTGCCGGAGGGGCCACGGATAGGTAGTTCCAAGTCTACAAACTGCCCAGGTTGGGGGAAAAGATCCAAAACACCACGGCAACTACTGAAAAAGAACTCCTTTGTGTCATCACACACGTGCTCCGTTCGTGCACAATACACAACTTTGCCTTGCGTGAAGCCACATGGAAGCAATTGGCTTCCGGACGACCCAAGCATTTCCAAGACCTGCCCACTACGGAGGGAACTGTGAAAGGTTTTAGAACGAATACCGTCGTTGCTGATAGGCTTCGTCATGGGGCGATCCTTGTTCGCTAAAGCCATCTCGGCGTACGCATCACTGTCGAGAGCAGGACCAGAGGTGTTTAGCGTCACATACACTTCACCATGTTCAACCGTGACTGTATGAATGCGCTGCTTCCTCCCCTTGGATCGCACAACCTGCTTGCCATTTCTGTCGATAGTGCCCGATGGTGTCATCTGCAGCGCCCAGTAGAGACCCTCTCCAGTGTCTAAGGTAATGCGGTACTGATGCCACGGACAAACAATGCAGGGGTGGCCACCCATATCCTCAATATCGCCCTCAAGTAACGGCCCCCCATGGTGGTAACAGGCGTTGTCGATAGCATAAAATTGGTTGTTATAAAGGCACACAACAATATTCCGTTCGCCGCATTTAATAAGTTGTCGACTTTTATCTTTAAACAGATGGGCCGAACCGACGTGGATACGAACAGGCTCTCCCGTCATCGAACACTAATCCACCGCATCAAACTACTCTTAATTATATGAATCCTTGGGGTTTCCCTTCCTCTAAATTAAAAATTTCGAGTTCGGGCTAGCACCACAGGGGAGAAAAAGAACCTCAGCTAAAGCAACATTATCAGTGTGCAAAGAAAGCATGCCGGCGCACGCGTTCCTTCCAAACACATACAACACACACGCGCGCACACGTGGGTGTGAACAAATCTTTTACTTGAAAATGATATTTTTATTACCTCGTTTCGGTAAGCATCCAAAAAGAACCCACCTACGCCCCCTTCAATGAAAATTTCTGCTTCTCTGCGTTCTCCACCACACGCTCCCGGTGGAGCCCTTTCCGGCGACGAACCCGCTCAAGCAGCTGCTCTGCGATATTCTTCGTTGCCACTTCGGCTCCGTGCTCCTCAATCTCCTCGCGTGTGGTGGGCGTAAAGTACGGGTCTGCATCCAACACATTCCAGTGACTCATCTGTAACTGCGCTGTGGAGGCACCTTGAGTCACTACACGCAGCTCGTCCTGCAACCCGAATGCCTCGACTGCTGGAAGCAAGCAGCGGATGTAAAATAGGTCACTGCCCTCATTGGGGACCTCCTCTATAATGTCAGAACGCCGGCGACTCAGCGAACCGTATATTTTACCCTGAGTCGCACCGGAGGAGTAGACAGTGCACTCATAGACCGGCTCCACAAGTCGCCTTGAGTGCAGCTCCATCGCTGCACGACAGGCATCCCGAACACAAGGCAGTACCATCCCACCTGTGAGACTCGTAGAAGCCTCAACATTGATATCAGTTATCACAAACGCAATGTTGAACATTGGCTCCTGTGCCATGGGGCCGCTTTCTGCCGCTGCTTGGAATCCAGCTACAATCGAGTCTTTCCAGTGGTTGAATCTCTGCAACACCCCCAATGAATCTGTATGCTCACTGAAGTTCAGCAAGAGGGTAACACCAACAAACTTTAGCTTCTGTGGGCCGCAGGCAACAACGCCATGCTCGATTTCCTTTGACCACCGTTTGTTCGCGTTTAGTGCGCCCCCAATGCGTTGAATCACATGTCCAGCAGTACCACGATTCTTGTTGTCATCTTTTATTATATCCAGAACTTCCTGAGGCATACACCGAGCGTATAGCGTAACCGCAAACGCACCGTCGGGTGTGGTAGCAGTGTGCAGCTTCGGCTTAGCACTTGGGCCGGTGGCTACAATGGTCTCGCGGAACGAGACGATTGATTCGGACACCATCACCTCCACGCGCGCAAAAGTGTCGATCAGATCCCTCAGGCAGCGCTCCATGTGAACCTCCCCGGCGGTCCCGATCACGTGTTCCCCTGTCGGAAGTATGCTCACCTCTACTTGAGGATCCACCTTGTAGAGCAGCCGCAGTCCCTGCTGCAGCAGAAAGAGGTCTTTCGGATCCCGTGGAAACACAGAAGCTCGAACAATAGAGGTACTCGGCAGCACAAGGGGGTTTAGAGGTGGAACACCTTCTAGACTTGAGAGAGTAGCATATTTGGCAATGTAAGGCGTGAGCCCTCCGACACCGCAGAGGGTCCCGCTGCAAACCTCATCCGCTTCATCCAGCCCGGCTCCACGAAATAAAAACACCTTTCCCACGGTAGCCTCAACAACTTTGTCATCACTATGCACGTACATCTTCATCCCCGGACGAAGCCGACCACTGTAAACGCGGGCAAACCCAATAAACGCATCGTCATCATTTCCCTCCCTGCCAAGAGTAGTACCAACAAGGAACTGTGTGTCCACAAGTTTACAGACGTACACAACACAGGGAACATCGGGTGCGGGAGAACAATTCATCAGAGCCTCACGAACAGCAGTTGGTGCTTCGTCGAAACGGGGGATGAGAAACCGTAACCGCCGCCGCTGCGCAGAAACAGGAGAGTCCAACTTTGAGCACACAGTACTTAACACACACTTTGCCAGTGGCATCCACGAAGAGAGCAGTGCCTTTAACTTACCACGCTGACCCCGTCTCGGATTATTCCACAACTTCTCCGGTATGCCCAACTTAGCAGCCATGCTGAGCTGTTTCTCAGGCCCGTCATCCTTTTCATCGAGAAACACACTGTACAATTTCCATATCGGCTCTAGCATCAACTGCACTGCCAACGTCTGCTGTCCTGCCCGTCGCGGAGTCGTGTCCACGCCCTTCATTTGAGGTTTCAGATAGTACTCACCCCAAAGGTGCTTCTGGAGATCAGGTACACCTAATTTGCCTTCGTACAGACGGGAGAAAAACTCAGCAGAGAAGGCCCATCCATCGTGGCAGCTGGCAAAAAGTACATTCCCCTTCGTAGGGCAAAACCAGACATCGTCACTTGGGTCATCCCGTTCCTTCCCCGCTACACAATCCTCCTCCTGTATCTTTAATTGATTTGCAAACCCCGCCAGCGCAGCATTGCACGTCTCCACGATGGAGCGCATGCGATAGTAAGCCTCCTCTGGACTCAGCTGCTGCACGGTGATGAGCAAATCCACCTTGTTCAGTACCAGACACATGGAGAGCCCCTCACGGTATGCGTGACGCAAAATGCCGTTAGATTGCTGAGTCACACCATCTACCACATCCACAATAACAACAGCTCCATCGCACAGCCGCATAGCAGTGGAAACTTCACACGAGAAATCGATGTGTCCAGGTGAGTCGACCAAGTTCAAGAGGTGTTCGACACCTTCGTGTAGATGGCGCAGCACTACGGAGCTGGCCTTCATTGTGATACGACGCTCCTGCTCGTCTGGTCGAGAGTCAAGAAGACGAACTTCTCCAGCCAGCTGCGGCGAGAGGATGCCGTTGCTCGCGACAAGATAATCACTAAGTGTGGTTTTTCCATGATCTACATGAGCCACGACACAGAAATTACGTATCCTTTCAGGTTCCTGTCCAAGGCGTTGCAAGTGCTCAGTCGTTTCGAGATTCATTTCCTCTCGCCCTCCACACAGCTGACAGCAATACCAGCGCCGTCTTTTTTTTTTTTTAATCTTTTCTTGGAACTGCTCAAACCGTTAAGTTGGCCGTATACATAAATGTATATGCACCTTCGGAAGCAAAACAGTTTGCCCTCACGGGACAAGTACAACAGAAGTCTCGTACACTGTGTGGAAAGTTGCCTTGTACTCACCACCACACTTGTCACTGTTATTGGGCCTCTCCTGTCCCTGCTGTCTCGGTCACTTCAACTAAATATGGAATCACGGTGCGAAAAAAAAAATTAGGAGAACTGGTCTCATTGATTTCAAACAAACAGTAAAGCGATAGCGAAACAACAGTGGTGACAACACAGAGACGGTGAATTCACAAACCATTATTTGTCCTGCCTCACGCCGCCAGGAGGAGTTTTCGCACTGCATCCTAAAGACAACCACTTCTTTTTCGATTATTTGCATCAGCCTGACCCTCCTCCACACACACATACACACACACATCCTCACTTCCTACCTTCCTGAGGGGGTCATTACCACACTTGTGACCATATGCCCATGCGTAAACTTGTATCGAAAAAAAAAAAGACACACTGAACAAACAAGCCACTGGCATGCGAAAGGAGAAAATAAAGAAAGTGTGTTGTCGCCTCCCTCAGCACACAATGAAACCCACAACAGCATATTTCTATCCGGGATGAGCAGAATATGTAAACTGAGGACATGCACATGGCAAGCACCGCCACCCCTTCCTGATACTTTGATGTGTCTCTTTTTTGCATGTGAGTGTGTAATTACTCCTTTGCGGGCGTCCATACGCACGTATAAGCACACTGCGGCATCTACTCCCTAAACACCCCAACCTGGGCGCGCTACATAATAAAACAATTCATAAACAACACAGTTCACCAATAGCGTCTAGAAGAGCTCTGGCCGGCCCTTTGGCAACATAATCCAGTGCCCATCAGGACCGCTCAGTCCGCTGAAAGACTTCTCCTTTGGCATGAGGAAATATAAGTAGATGAACGCAACAAGGTATCCCAGCGTTTGAAAGTACTTTTTGCGTGATTGAATCTCCGTTAGTTCCGTTGACGAAACGTCCCAAGGCTTCTTGGTGTGACGCTGATAGTACTTTGCCTCTGGAGCTGGCAGCTTTTCGATATGCACATCCATGGGCTGGAAGTATGTCCACGCAAGGTACGAGTCATAAATAGCAGTGTTAGGTTCTTGAAATGGAGAAGACGAGCGCACACCGCGGTCATTCATTGGGAAAGCGTTCTGGATGTCGCACGTGTTCATACACTCGCCGCCCGTGGAGAATGTGGGGCCGTTGCCAACCAACGCCTTTCGCGTGGTGGCCATAGCGAACAATGGTGTTTTCCGCAACATTCCTCAATGTGACAATGTTGGAAAGGGGGGAACCAGGTGAAATGAAGAAGTAGAGAGAAAGAGGTACTCAACGCATTAATCACTCACATGACATCACAGACATCAGATCTATCACATACCGATTCGAAGGAAAGTAAAAACAGAGACCGCACGTTTTAGGAGGAGGAGATAGGCATATAGAGGCGAGTAGCGTCACAGATTTTTGCGCTTGCATCTGGTATCCGCTCCGCAATGGCCCAGTTGCACCAACCAAATACCTATCACCTCAAAAGGTCAGTAACATATTCAACCCACAAAAGGAGGGGCACACGTACTGAGTCCATGTATCTCAACCCTCAGATGCGGTGAGTGTTGCCAGTGACAAAGCCCTCCCTACCAGTTCCTCAACATGTGAATCAGTTATTTTCTTCTCATCGTTGTCCTTGAGCAAGAATTCTACTTCTACCTCGTATCCGGTAGTGTGTTTGTCGCGAACTCGGGTGAGATCATAGCGAAACAAACCATCAGTCACGCTCAAGCGGTCCTTGTGGCGCGTGTACCCCCTCGTGGGAGCGAAATTAGGGCTGGGTAGCTCTCCTGTAATTTCAGTGCATGCAGAAAAGCGAATGTCGTATGCCCCAGATGGAACGGGAACATCCAAGACAAAAAGTCGCTCCTTTCTTATGCACGCGATGCATTCACTGGGCTTCCCAGAGGTGTAGGTGTAGCGCCATTGACCAAAGGAGACATCACGGGTAGTCGAACGGGTAACACTCCCTTCTTTACCCTTGTCAAGACAAAATTCCTCAATTCGCTTGTAATCTTCCTCGGCAACACCAGGCATCACCTCCGTCCTGGTTTTGCGTGCCCTTCGGCCCTTCCACTCGCGCTCTGAGGAAGTTGATCCAGACTTGTCACTCACTTCTGCGCGCCGGCACAGACGAGCTTCCAACTCCATATGCGTGTGGTCAAGGGACTGCAAACGCTGAAATAATTCCTCCACTATGGTTCGTTTCTCATCTGTCTTCGCTAGTACCTCACAGTCATCACGCCTCTCGTCATTTCGCTCGTTACGCTCTCTCTTTCGCCTTCGTTCCGTCGCTTCCATCATTCTATGGACTTTTCGCAAACTATTTGAGAAGTTTGAGCGTTTGTAGGTATTAGGAGTTCAGTGAAGACAATCTTGGTATATTATTTTGTTGTTGCTATCTCGACCCTATCGTTACAACCCCGGTTCTCACCCTTCACCCCGGTACGCACAAACACGTACACCCAGCAGCAATAAAAAATCACATTGAAACGCACAGACACCGTTCTCATGAGTCGCGCAGAAGAGCCCATTGCAACAAACATCCGTCTGCAATTAGACCACAGACCCACCCAGCTATCAGAGCCAACTTCAGGATCCCACCACCTCCTCCACCGGTATCATGGTGCTTCGGATTCCACCTCATGAAGTGCGAGAGCGCTTGCGACGCAGAAGGGGGCACTCTTCCCGCGTGTGCCCACCGTCATTACAATAACTGCAGAGCACATATGAAGTTGCATGGGCACGTCCCCGGCTCCCAACCGCGTGCGTTGCACCCTCTGCGTTTTGCCTCTCTAGAATCTCCCTCACCTGTATCTCGCGTTCGCGCTCTCTCTCTTCCGTTGTCTTACAAGCCTCAGCAACCAGCTTCTCAACCTCCACCATCAAGTTCTTCGCTTCGCCGTGACTGGGATCCAGCTCAAGGCAACGCCGCAGTGCTGTGCAAGACTCTTGTGGACGCTTCAGCTGATGCTGTGCGCATCCCACTCGAAAGAATGCCCTCGCGTACGTCGGATGTACCTCTATAGCTCTCATTCCATCCTTCAGCGATTCCGACCAGCGGCCAGCACGAGCATAAGCAGCACTTCGATTACATAGTAAAACAGCCATATCTGCCGCTACGCTACCACCGCCATTCCCCCTGTTACTCTCCCCATTTGAGGCACATTTTGTATGAAGTTCAATCGCTTTGGAGAAGTGCCGCACAGCACTCAAATACTCGCCCTTCGTCATGGCTTCCTTTCCCTGCTCGATACCCTTGCGATAGTAGTAAGAGTCAAGGGTGTCCTTCGATGCGACACCTCGGCCACTGCGCATCAGCTCTAACACTAGCTGATGTTGTTCCTTATACAAAATAGTGTTAGGGTCCAACTCGTAGGCACGAGCATAGTGTCGCGAGGCCTCCTCGTAGTGCTTGAGCCCGTGGTAGGCTGCTGCCATTCGCCCATGAACTTTGCTGTTGCGGTCGTCCATCTGAAGGGCCTCCTTTGCAGCACTAAGTGCTTCAGCGAATTGTTCTCGCGCAGCATAACAGGCGCTCATATTAGAAAATGCCCGTATCTTTTGTGCCACTGTGATGTGCTCGTCGGAGCTAATCGTCTTGTACAAACCAATGGCGGCGATATGATTTCCTTCACGCACAAGGGATGCCGCCTTGACAAAGTTCTCCTCTAACGCTGCATTGGCCATTGTACCCAATAAACTTCCTCACATATACAAAAAAAAAAGTCTCCTCAGAGACAATTAATGTGACAAAAAGGGGGAGAGATGTCCTCAAAGGTCGTTGAGAAGAGGGAAGAAAAAACAGAATGCGCCACCAAAATGGCAATAGGATGTTTCAGCAGCACACGCCCATATGGGAAAATTATAATAGTATTTGAATGTGGTGCGCGGCTAAGAGTTGCAGGCAGATCGAGAAAACATCTCATCAATACAGACTGCAAGGAACCCCAACTACCTTTCAGCAACCACCTCCACAACCGGAACAGCTCAACACCAAGTAACTCTTTAAGTGAACACTCCACCAGGCGCAAATTTTTTAATCAAACAAATCCCCTGAACCATGGAGAACCTCCACCCTCACATAGCAACTGGAGGGCAGCACGAGTCAGAGTTGTCACCACAAAAGGAAGTGAGGCATTTACACCTCGAATGAAATATCAGTCCTCACGCACGCCCAAAACGCAAAATGTCAATATAACAGCTAGAGTAGCGATAATAATTCTATGAAAGCACAGCTACAAGAGACTAATAGCAGTCAACGCAGATATCAACAATGTGAAGATACACGTACGAAGACAAACAATGGCGCACGCAAATCGAATTAAAAAGACCTCCGAATGGGAGGCTGCTATTAAGCGACGATCGACAGAAACAGCGAACGCACCGGTTTAATTTTACACTTCGTGTTCGCTCAAGCAGTACGGTTGTACACACGCAAAAGATCCCGTTGCTTCAAGGGTAACATATCTATCATTTCGCGAGACAGCTGAACTTCCTTCTCCGTTTCATCCTCCATAGGGTTTGCAGATGCAAAATCAACGGCCTTTTGAAACATTTGAATGGCAACCGAGATATTCTCGAACTCCTCTCTGGGATTTTTAAAAACAAATTTTAGCTGCAGCTGGGCAAGTCGCATAGCCGCCCTGAAAAATGGCATCCTGGACTCCGATTCGAGTACCTCAGGTACCACCCCTGATTTTGGATCTTTCCATGTATCACAGAAACGCCTGTAGAAGGACTGATTGACCCTAACGAGGGCGTTCAGGCTCTTGTCACTCAACGGTTTCTCACCCTCCACAGGGTCGCTTCTCTGACGGATGCGCAGCTCAACTACTTCCTCATGAATGACGCCGAGGTCAAATAACAGTTGCCTCACCAGTGTCGGGTACGCCTTGAAACTAAGGTCATCTGGGAATTTCTCTAGTAGTGTCACGCGACGCTGATGCATAGCAATAATACGATCACGGCCCGTCTCGAAATGAATAAGCACCTCATACAAACGCGCCTTGTCCTTCATGATCTCGATGTGCTCAGTGCAGCACCCATCGTACACATAAAATTTAAGAGCTTCATTAAACCAGTTGGTCGCAGTTTTGAAACATTCACGGGCGTCGTCAAAAGTTTCGATAATAGGAGGGAATTCTGGTGGGGGGATGTCAAGGGGAAAATCTTCCCACCAGCCCTCCAATTCGTCCGGTAGGGGGGCACGTGAAGCACAACCACGCTTGACATCAGCATAGTGCTGCAGGCGATGCAAGTAGAACCTTCCGTGTGCCCACGCCACAACACCGAGGGTCTCCTCAGTTGGATTTTCCTTCGGCATTACGAAACGACCAGCACTGAGGCAGTGTAGCGCTTTACCGTAGTCGTAGTAACTACTGTAAAATGCACTCAGATGCAGGGCGTTCGTAGCCCAGTCCTTCTTGGAGAACTCCATCTTGTTGAGTAGCTGACTGTACAGCGTTCTGTGGCAGTAACGCGAAGCCATCGCTGTCATCTGCGATGCTGAATAAACCTGCGCCAAAAAGAAAAGTGTAGATGTAAATGCCGTATCCATTTCGTACCTTGCAGTGTATATTGCCAGTGCATCTGTGGATATGCTTTCGCGGTCAAGCCCGCCGCTTTCTTTAACAGGAACTTGTTGCATCACGCAACTTCCAGGTAACGATTCAAACCACTTGTTCCAATTGTTATATCCCTTTTCGGCAACATGAAGAACCTGCTTGGCATCGTTGAGACGCAATGTCGCATCCCGATTAGAGAAGTAGAGCCCTAGTGCATTATGAACCCGCAGAAACTCAGTTGCGAATGCAAAACGGTGGGTCGCGTCTATGTAAGGTGCCTCGTTCTGCAGTATTAACTCTATTGGGTGGGGTGTGATGTTCTCAACATCGGCCAACAGTTCCTCCTTAGCACCGGAAAGAGTAACAGAGTATGCCTTGCGCAGCTCTGTCATGCCCTCCTCTTCTTCCGATGTTTCCAACATGTTTAAACCAATGAATATACCACACCGGCAAACTTGACTAAGCGCAGTAAAACTAGGCGACTCTCTGTATGCATTCACAACAGAGTCCCTTAATGATTGCATTTGGCTCCTGGCCGTGAACTTGGGCTCTAGAACGTTACGCCTCGGTCCCTCCTCTTCACTTAGTTTTACGATGGCATCGTATGACAACGTGAACGCAGTGTGGTCCATCTAAGAAAGTAGAGGTGTAAAAATTAAATTTCTTCCCCTGTCACAGATGCCAAAAGGTTCAGAAGCAATGTCAAGGATGTCAGCTGTAGGCAATAGGGGCTCAGTGGGTTAGCCCCAGGAGTGTATAAAACGCCAACCTTCAGAAAAGCAGCTAAACGAAGTAAATCAAAACAGAAATGGAGGGGCACATACTCGAGTTCAACAACCTACTATTCCGCCAGCAGCGGAAAGACGTGAATCTTTAAGTTACCACCAAACAAATAAAAGCTAACCTTACTATGGGAAGAAATGCACTTCACATAAAGTTGTCATCACCATCGGGAACGTTGGCAGCACCACCCTCATCCCCTATGGTGTCCAATCCCAGTGCATCTCCTGCTGAAGAGCCACCCTTTGCGGATGCCCCTTCCTTCCCCGGTTGCTCCCGCTTGTCACCCTTTGTTTGCTTCATTTTTCCTTCACAAACCTTACTTGCGTTTGATACCTTGTCCTTAATGGTCCTGAGGGTGTCAAGGGCGTTGCCTGACTTAAACTCACGGGCTATATCACGGAAAACGACAGAAAGGATTGAGTTGAAGTGTGGAGACTCAGAAAAGCTAAGAAGGCGGTCAGCCAATACGACACCGAGCGCCTCCGCCTCCGCGGCAGTGTTGACGGGCATGTCAGCGATGAGCTTTACGGCGTTCTCACTGTCTTTTACCACATTCAGGGCTTCCCCGGCACTGCTTGCCGTGCTTTTCATATCTTCAAGAGCCCTTGCAACGTCAGCGGGTAATAGCTCCTCCTCTTCAGTTCGTGCAGAAGCTCTGGCACGTCTTCGCTGCCTTTCCTTCTCCAGTAGGGCTTGTTGTTCTCGCAGTTTTCGCTTAAGGGCTTCCTCCTCGGCAGCTTCTCCTTGCTGGGCTTCAACCTCCCAGTCATCAGCAGCGTCGTCATACTCATGGTAGTCCTCCTCCATGGCTATAAGAAGCTAGTTTACCTTTATTTAAAAAAATCCCTGGCGCACGCCAGACGTTAAGTGGAATTCAAAAGTATCAAGTACAGCCACATACGCGTGCTTCACAGCACCATCACCATAAATTGAGAATAAAGAATAGTGTCGGGAACAGAAATAAACTTTAAGTGGTCGTTCATTTATTTCCTTCCGATTCTGACGCAGGCGAAATACTCATTTCTTTTTTTCGGTAAATGCCCTTCCCTTTTTAGACAAAAAAAAACATCTCACTCAACGAGGAGTCGAACAGACGCATCACGTATCGTATAGAAATGTGCAAAGAAACATAATCGCTATTTACTCCCGCTTACTCAGAGAGTGAAGAACTGCACAGCGAAGAAGAGTGGACCGCGTGCTGACAGTCCCACCACAGAAAACAATCCTATGCTGAGCTCTTTTTGTTGTTGCCGTTGAGGACTTGTAGCGGTAACATGACTTGAAATTGTGAATCAGTGTGTGTACGTCGCTACGTACATTTAGCACTGACGGATCATGAGTTCCCTCATCCAAGACGTGTCTCGCCCCTCCTCCATGTACAACCACGGTTTCCCACTCTCCCCCACACCCGTCCTTCTTTACCAAACGTTCCCCTTCCTCGATTTTTCTTTAACCCCACAAACCCAAGGGAAAAGAAAAAACGCTGCTCACACGTGCCGTTCATTGCTTTATTTGCTTTAATGCCCCCCCCCCTTTTACCTTCAACAAAACATACTCCGTCTCGCTCACATTGCCCGAACCCTTAGACGTCACAAGGGGGGAAATTGTACCAAATTTCCCCTCAAGTTCCTACTGTATAAACAAATAAACGGAAAAGAAAAAAAGCGATATTGCGCTTTAGATTGCCCTCTTTTTCATTAACTCAGCCATCAGCGCCCCGAGCTGAGCGGGTGAATGGGCCACAACGGCACCTGCAGCTTCAAGTGCTTCCATCTTTCCTTTCGCAGTCCCCTGCCCACCAGAGACAACAGCCCCAGCGTGACCCATTCTGCGTCCTGGGGGGGCAGTGGCACCACCAATGAAAGTAACCAAAGGTTTCTTGATGGGATGATTCTTTATGAATTCTGCAGCCTCTTCCTCAGCAGTACCACCGATCTCACCAATGAGAATGATACCTTCAGTTCCAGGATCTTCCAGATACAACTTAACGCAGTCGATCATGTTGGTACCGTTGAACGGATCGCCACCAATTCCCACGCACAACGACTGTCCAAGGTTGACGGCTGTTGTTTGGGCAACAGCCTCGTAAGTAAGGGTGCCACTTCGGGAAACCACACCAATGCAGCCCTTCTTGTGGATGTGGCCAGGCATAATACCAATCTTGCACTCCTCCGGGCGGATAATACCCGGACAGTTAGGACCTATCAGCCGGGTCTTGTTCTGGGAGAGAAGCATAGATTTTACGCGGAGCATATCCCACTGCGGAATCCCTTCAGTGATAACAACAACCAGGGGAACTTCGGCAACCAAAGCCTCCTCCACTGCTGCAGCGCAGTGAGGGGCAGGGACATAAATAACAGTAGCGTCGGCCCCAGTGTTTTTCACTGCCTCAGCAACCGTACCAAAGACAGGCAGGTTAAGGTAGGTCGAACCCGCTTTCTTAGGGTTCACTCCGCCCACCATTTTGGTGCCATAAGCAATCGCCTGCTCAGTGTGGTATGTGCCGTGCTTCCCCGTTATACCTTGGCATATGACCTTAGTGTTTTGGTTAATCCACAAGCGGCGAACTGTCCTTGAGATCATTTCAAATAATGTTTAACTTTAGTCACCTGAGAACACTTAAAGCGAACAAAGAAAATATGTCGTATACATTGTTGTGGGCATGTTAATAATCATTATTCACAATTACTTACAGGGAAAACATTGACCATCCTCTATCATGGAGGCAGAAAACAATAACAACTAGCTTAGGTATGTCTGTATCAGACGAAAATAATGCGCCACGACGTGTGGTTATAATCTTGCACAACAATATATGTATATGTGTGTAGGAAGAAGCCGGAAAGTGATCAATATGACGAAAGAAAGGGAATAACCGCAACGTAATCAAGCGTTGAAAAGCGAGAGAAATTAAGAAGTAAAAACTCAACACAGCTTCCACTCAACCAACTCCAAGTCTACTACATCGGCATTTTCACCGATTCCCCTCACTTTTAAACCCCAATAGAGATCTTAACTGTCGGACGCGCCACCGTTTGATGAGGGAACGCCGCGGGTAATCTAATGTCCTTCTTTTGCGCAAGCACGGTGGGTGGAGGAAGCTCGAATGAATCTTCGGTTGCATTTGTGCGGTGCACCAAAGAGTTGATTTTTCGACATCGCTCAATATTTCTTTGAACAAAAATGCGGCAATCATCAACTAGTTCATCACCCCGAAATGGCAGCTTTTTTTTCTGTAAACCAGATGTCCTTTTTTCGGTGATGGCATTCGCCGCCAACAAATCAGACTGATTCGCAAACCACAAACCGGCGGCAGGGTTGCTATCAAACAAACCACTGGAGGCATACGAGTACGTTAACGACTTGAACACATCAACCTTCAGCTTCACAAACGTCAGAACTTCATTGAATATGTTGTGATCGACTGCAACGCAGTTCAGGCCTACTTTATGAGCCTCTTCGTATATTTTAAAGGTTTGATGGAGGAGTCTCACGGTAAGCATCTTTCCTTCACTTTGTCCGTTTTCAGTGGATCTTGCTGACCCTATCTCTTGCGCTTGACCTATGGCAACAAGGTGACAAAACTCCAAAACAGATGCCGAGACGTCCCCGGGTCTGGCGAGTCGTACGTCACCAACTACGTATAATTCCATGTCATCAGAGATATCCTTGGCAAGACAAAAATATCCGGCAGCTTGTAAAAGATAATGGTAGCATTCCTTTTGAAGGGCAGATGCGTGACCATGCGCCGATTGCCAACATACTAACCGTTCGCTCACATTCACCAGAATAACCCCGACGTTAAAGTACATGTTCTGTAAATCATAACGAAAGTCGTCAAAGTAAATAGTCTCTTGTGGTGAAAGGCACGGAGTCCAACAATAATAATATCCATCTGCTAGGACGGGGTAGTGGTAGAGCAAGGCAGCCAGTTCCTTCGCATAGTCATTGACAGCATCGACAACACAGTTGATCAACTTCTCACGCTCCTCAAAATTCTTCCAAAACCCAGTCGCATAATTATTGCTCTGCTTGAACTGGTCACGAACCCAGCCAAACTTCGCAATGCACTCAGCTCTCCTTAACTCAAAACTCCTTTTCACGTTAGGAGGTATACTCTTCCAATTTGCATCAACTTTTTCACTAGGACCAACGGACTCCTTCAAGGCAAAAGTGACAAACCTAAGTAACATCAACACACTGATCTGCTGTTCTCAGCAGCGTTCCCAGGGGAGTCACACAAGTATGGGGAAAGTGCAAGCAATTTACCGTTCAAAACTATACATGCACATGAGCAGTGAGACAACCAATAAAAAAAATGATAGCAACTGTCACAAAAAATAAGGAAGTCGTGCAGACGTTTGTCAAAGACATGCGGACGACAAATGCGCTATGTTCTCCTTATCCAAAACAGCTAGACACTCCGACAACAGCATTTCCATATCTTTGAAATATTCACATTGCTCGCTGACTAGATTGGACACGGGGTTGTACTGGAGATATTCATCAACATCAGTACAGTCACCGGTAGGAAGGGTAGTTGCCCCTGACACGCATTTCTGAACTAAGGAAGGATCATCGGTATTAGGCACACACTCACACCGGTTCTCTAAAAGTGGCGATGTATGCTTCACGTAATATCCACGCATCTCGCTAAGTGCCAGCATGACCACTTCATTGCGTGAAACATGTTCCTCATCCCATAGGAAGTTACGAACCTCCGTCTCCTGTTGAATTAACCGAGTAACCGAATTATCGACCCGAATATCGTTGAGTCCTTGCTCCAGGATTCTTCGTGACGCTGCGAGATCCGCCAACTGCGTTGCAACCTTGTGAACGTTGGTACGGCAGCGGTCCAAGCGAACTGCCAAACATTCTAGCAATCTTTCCATATACTCTGATTTCTCTGCGAAATTTTTCGTCACATCTTTTATGCCCCGTTTAACCGATACTAGCGTCGTGTCAGGTTCAGTCTGCGTGGATGAAGAAAATGTGAAACATTCCGTCTGCGTATCACGGTTTGTAGGTTGTTGAGCGCACTGAATCCCAACATCTTTCAGATATATGGAATGTTGCACACCTTTACTGAAGATTTTTGACTCTGTTTGGATAGATTTGGAAAACGAGCTTGGCGGGGCCACCACGGGTTTCCCCTCTATGCTGGGTTGTTGCAACTTATCCTTCCTTGGGTAGCCTTCTATGGACGCTATTACCTCATCGGCGATAGCCAATATACTTTCGGTCTCCCTCTTCACGGTCATTACGCCTTCGGGAAGAAAACCAACATATGATAGCAGAATTTTCTCTCACTTAGTTAAAAGAAAGCATGCACAGGATATTTCCATTTGTGCCACGTTGTAACAAAAGCAGAAGGTCGTCATAATCCTCTTTTACGAAGATAATCAAAATAAATCCCAATAATAACAATTCGGTGCCACAGTAAAATCAGACAGTTCATGAACTCTGCTTCATCCCACTATAATATGTCCTCCCAAAATACCCCTTTGGCCGAGCTTCGTAACGCGGTGCCAAGTTTTGTAGTGGCTGCATCTCCATCTCTTTGTATGGACTACGCTTCACATCTTCCGCTGTTATTTCGTCCACAGTCCAATCCCTGGGTCTCTCATCGTCCCTGTGTAGCAAATGGTCGTTCTGTTCAATTGCGTCAATTTGTGATTGCTCTGTTATACCATATTCTCCTAACGTCTTTTGTGGGTCCAATTCTTTCCCATCGATAGCAAGATGAAAGGACGAAACACAAAGATAGGGAGACTGATTCTCAACGAGAACAAGATCCTTTACTTGTGCAATAGTACTGTCTTTCGGAGCCATAATCTGAACAACCTGCATACGCTGCTCCCAGCCAGATGTAACCCAGGTAAATATTTTGAACCTTATTCTTAATGGAATTAGGTGCTGCACCCTCGGGTCGTCAGTTACTGCCCGCCAATAGTGCCTGTCAGTATCATGAAGAATGGACTCTAAGCTCCCCGAATAAAAGCGCGTATCTCCAGGTGTCGCTGCTCGGATGGGTCCAGGATATGTCGTGGACTCTTCAAACCGTTTTCGGGCTTCAAACGCCTCCTGCTGGTAGTGTCCAAGAAGTCCTGCCTTCAACAGAGAAAGGGCGCCGCGCCTCATCTGCCGGCAGACAGCCCGATAACAAACTTTTGTGAAAGCGAGTGAAAATTAAAAAAGGCAGGTTTTTTCTTTTTAATGAGACACAGCGGTATATTG
>NW_027124456.1:19920-48422 GCF_001457755.1 Trypanosoma equiperdum | reverse complement strand
CCCCCCCCCCCATCTTAACAGGTGGAGTGCGCAGCTATATACACGCACACATATGTGCATATCCATGCCCGAAAAAGGCAAATAATCCTAGAGTCGCGGGCGCGCACGAAGAAACAGGTCTGGAAGCTTCCAAAACAACGTGCCAGTAGACAGCATACAATAGAGCAACAAAACGATAGCAGACAACTCTACACGTTGTCTTCAAGGAAGGTTTCCACACTTCTGCAAAGCAGACAAGAGGAAATCGAAAGTGACAGGACCGAAAAGGGTTAATAAACCCAAAACACCAGTACAGCCAGCCCACCCACTGTCCGCCAAAACGGGACCACTGTCTAATGAAATTTAGACATCTGCAGACCCTCAGAAAACTACGGCCCCAAATTCCTCAGTAGTAGATGCGACCTTTTATCCCCGAAATAAATTTAAAAAGTGGAGGATAGCGCATACAATACTTACCATTTCCCCCAGCCAAACTTCCCGATGCGAAAGTCTGAGGACCCGCAGGGAACGGCACTGCACTCTGTCCTCTTTCTCAAATTGAAGGACGGAACAAGATGTTAGTAGACAGAATGATAGTTGTCCGGTTCTGTGGCTTTTCGGGAAACCGATAAATGACATTATTGAAGGAATGGCAGGATGATTTGAAAAATCGACCGAAAAAAAAAAAAGAAAGAAACTACTGAGACATCTGGCGTTCGAAAGCTGGCCATCTCGGAACGAACGCAAGGCAGTGCGACTATACAGATGTCGGGGTGCTGCCACTAAACCTAAGAAACGCTACAGCATCTGCGAAAAGAAAGGGAATGAAAAGGCCAGAACTGTTAGCCCTCATGCCAAAGGTTGCGGTTGCCCCTAGAAACATCTTAGCTTAGGGGGGCCAAGCTTCGGTACTGCACTCAACCGCCATCAGCCACAGCTGCATATGTTTTGTTGGTTATTTAAGCCTAGTGGTGCGTGTCGCAAAGCCCTTTTAGGCTTCCAGCTTCCATTGCCTGGGATATGCCCCTTATTTCTGAGAAGCATGGCGCGAGTCTGGTAACATTCCCAAATAATCAACAACGGCAAGACGACGTGCACAACACCCGTCTGCTGAGCGAGAGTGTGATTATAATAAAGAGGGCGGGCCAAATAACTCTGCTTGTGGAATCGCCCCCATGGAAGCCTCCTAGGGTGCCAGCGTCCCTCCAAGGTCGACCCGTTCTACGTTTGTTGTTTTTTTTTTTCCTGGTTGGCAGCCGTGATTTTAGTTGCGTTTTCACATACACTGAACGGCGGCAATGCAAGTGCAATGGCCAAGCGTCCGGATACACACAACTCTGTTTAATTACTTACAATCACCGTTCATGCAATACCGTTTTGTTTTTTTTTTTTTTTGTGGGGAGAGGGTAACGGCCAACAGTGACTCGAAGACGCAGCGCATGTTTGCACTTGCCTATCACAGTTTGCGCGTGTTTTGGTGTTGCCCGCGACACTCCATTTGCCTTGTCCGACAGTTCCTTGAACAAACTAGGCGTTTGGGGGCGAGATATTCTCAGGACGGTCCCTTCTAGCATGCAAGATTGCCCGTCCAAGCTTGACGCCGCGCTGGTGCAGCTTTCCCCTCCAGCGCGCGCCGCCATTTCCGGGGTTTCAATCCTGTAGGTGGAGGTGACCTTCCGCTACACTCCTCCAATGGTCCGGTGCAAATCTGAGCGGGTTTCTGTGGGGCCGTTGGGCCCGCCACCGCTATGTTTGGTTCACTGCCGGGAGGAAAGTGCCCCCTCCCCTGTTGCGGGTGTTCGGTGGCTTTCGGGTCAGTAGTGCGAACTTCCCACCCGAGCTTTGGCGTGTTTCCCTGTTGTTGTCCCGACCGGGGAGGTCACGCTCCTCTGTGTACATGCTGTTGCCATTCCAATCTTTGTTTGAAGACGAAAATCTGCCGCAGCCACTTCGCGATCCGCTGCTGCAATGGAAGTGAGAGTGGAAGATATTCTTAGCAATGATGTGGTCTTTCGCTGCCCCTCTTAGTACCACCTTCCTATTATGTTTTTTTTACCGCTATCAAAGACACGTTCTTCAATTGTCACGTCACATACGAAACTGTGTTTTTCGTGCGCGTGCACACGCACGCATGTAAAAGCTGAGTTTGCTGACATTGTTATGCATACACTTTTTTATTATGCTATTTCCAGACGATGCGTCCCAAAATAGAAACGTTTGATCGCGTGGCTGGTTAGTTGTTGATTGGGGCGATTTTGTGCTTCACGGCGCTTCTTGTTATTTTTTATTTGTATGGCTATTGTGTGATTCTTTCTCACTCTTTCTCCCTTTTTTCTTTGTTTTCCCTGTCACTTATTCTTACGAACAGGGGGTATGTCCGCCATAGAACAGGCTAACTTTCGCCTACAAGCAGGTTCCGAGTTAGTGGTTGTAGTGCCCTACAGCACCGAGCGTTGTTCCGCTACCTTAAAAGTGGTGTCTGGGGCCGGTGGCTTGGAGCCGCGGGTGGATGTGCTTGGCGCCCCAGTTATTGTAGATGTATCGTACAATCTTCCTCCTGGAATCACCTTTACAGTCTTTACATGGAGCAACGCTAACATTCGAATTGAAGGATCAAAACAACTCGTTCAGAACTGTTTTCGCTCAACAACCCATCCATTTGCCCGTTCCATTGTTGAGTACCACTGCTTAATTCATAACGCTCGTCTACTTGCTGACAAACAGGGTTTGTTTGGACCGATGGTCCTTATATGCGGGCAAAATGACACTGAGAAGCATGCAATATCTAGGACTCTTAGCAGCTATGCCGCAAGAACGGGATGGGCCCCTCAATTTGTTGATCTTGATTGTGGGATGGGTCAGTTATTAAGCACTCCGGGAACTGTTGCAGCATGTGTAAGTGAGTGTCCGATGACATTAGACGAGGATACCAGCACTGGTCCCCTTTCGGTTGCTTTTTTCGTAGGCTCGACCGAGCCGCAGGTAAAAGGTGTTTCCGGGGAGTGGAACATGTTTGCCCCTTATGTTCATTATTGCCGTTTGCTACTATCATGTGTAAGTGAGCGAATAGCAAGACACAAGGGCGGGGCTGGAGGATCTAGTGGTGCAATCATCGTGCTGCCTGAACTGAGAGGGAGCAATGGACTGCTTTTCGTCGTGGATATCATTCGTCAATTCAACATTTCGCATATTCTATGCGTGGGTGACGATTTCCTCTTTTGTGGACTCCACGAGAGGATACCGAGGTTGCGTGAGCATATGGCTTCGCGTGTTGGTGGGGATATTCGTCTTGATAAACTATCGGGATCGCCTCACTTTCCTTCGCCAGACACTCGAACCGAACGTCTTTCCTCCATAATGGAAAGATATTTTTTTGGTGGTGGTGCAGTCGATCTCCAACCTTCAGAAATTAATAGGCGGTATGCAAGCATTGAGATACTTCTCTTAAAGGAAGCTAACGGACAGGCGGTAGTTTCCCCAGTGGAGCAGGATGCACTAGAGGGAGTTGTTGGGTGCGTGGGGTCCTTGTTTGAGTCATCCGCCATTCATGAGAAAGGTGCTCTTTCTCTTGCCCCATTTGCTCTCGCGAGGGTGCAGGGGATCGACGCCAATGGAGTCAGCCTTCTTGTGAGCACGCACTCGGCAATTCCAGAGAGGCTAACCATGATCGTGGGAGCTTTCCGGTGGGTAACAAGTTAATGAACAGGATATATTTTTTTTTGCCGTGCAATTCCACCCATTTACGACATCGTGAAACGTCCGAAGGGAGGGTTTGTACTATTTAACGTATTTGCAGACATTTCCTGGAGTGGATAACCACACAAATGCCCACACATGTATGTGATCGTGTGGCCACTACTAACGCGCGATTGCTATTTTTACACTCCGGCTTTGAAGGAGGCTCTTTCTGCTTCTTGTCGAACTCTCTAATATTTCTGTAACCAAAGAGTTCAAAGCTTTATGAACCCTTTATGCGAAATCATTAAGCTTAGCAGTCTTCGCGATGCTATGGTTGAGGAGCTAACGAAAATTATTAAGGGTCCCAAGTCAACCGAAAGTGATACGAAGGTGATTTATGCGTCTCCTAATATCCACTCAACATTGGGGACTATTTTTCCGACTGAAGAAACACTTCATAGTGGTCTTGGGGTATTGGGAATATTTCCGTTAGGTGTTGAAGCTGACATCGTAGAGGCAGACCGGGGTGTCTTCTTAGTGAATGCGGACATCGAATCACTTCGAAAGCTAGAGGGAACTTTGCTTAAATTCGCAGAGACAAACCCAAACGCCCCGCTCCATACCCTTTTTGTACCGAAAAAAACTGTTATGATTGAAGAAATAATGGAAAACAGTTTTCAGTCACTACTCTCTAACCCGAAGTTGCAAATAGAAGAGTTTGATTGGGACGCCTTCCCGCTAGATGATGACGTTGTGTCATTGGAATTGCCCCTTTCTTTTAGGCAGCTGGTGGGCGATGGAGATCCGACGGTTCTCTTCTTGTGTGCGAGAATGGTACTAAAGCTCCAGACATCGTTCTTTGGTTCAATACCCATAGTAAGAGGTCGGGGAGCACATGCAGCAAAAGTGGTTCATATGCTTAAGAGGATGCGCAGCGAAATTGGCAGTGATTCTTTCGTAGCTGTGGCACCCAAGATCGAGTCTTTGCTTATTCTTGATAGGTCGGTGGATTTGTTAACACCGTCGCTCACCCAAATGACTTATGAGGGTATCATAGACGAATTTTTCTCCATAAGCTCCGGGGGCGTCACTTTATCGTTTGACGTTGGCGAAGGTTCAAACCTGTGCACAGGTCAACGCATTCACTTGTCTAACGACGACAAAGTATTCAAAGAGATCCGTGACAAGAACTACACCCATGTCGGGTCCGTTCTCCACAACAAGTCGGTTTGGATAAAGCAATGTTACGACAAGCGAAAGGAACTTCAGCAGCTCAAGGAACTCAAGGATTTTATGAAAGGGTTACCTGAAATGCAGGAAATGCATCGTTTAATTGGAGTCCACACAGCGATAGCAACAGAGATTGGAAAGAGGACGCAGACCATTGACTTTAGGCGGCGAATCGTCATAGAGCATTATATCTTACAGCAGACGAATGAACGAGAAGTGTTTGAGTACATTGAAGAGCTCGCCAACGACAGCGCGCCGATGGAAGATGTTCTCAGACTTCTTTCTTTGTATTCAGTTATAAATGGAGGCTTGAAAGACAAATTTTACGATCATTTTAAACGGGTTCTGTTACTTTCATACGGTATTCCTTTTGCTATGGCCACGCTAATGTGTCTTGAACGATGTGGTTTGATAACAAAATACGATACGAAGCATTCAAATTATTCGTCACTACAGAAGCAATTTAAATTATGGACATCCGAATTACAGAATCAGCAGCAGAATGACTTAGCACTTCCATATGGCGGGTACGTGCCTCTCTCCGTACGACTGCTTGAAAAGGTGATAACTCATCCCGAGTCGTGGAGCACACCTGGGAGTATGGGAGAGTCCAGTCCTGATGAAAAAGTTGAAATTCGCTACAATGAAGAGACACCTGAAGGCCCACCGGTAACGATGTTTCTTCTTATTGGAGGTATCACACGCGCTGAGATAAGCGCAATAAGGCTCCTGCAGTCGAAGTTGGCCGATGCCGGTAATCCACGACGCATTGTCGTTGCGACGACAAGTATTGTGAATGGGGCTACAGTTATAACTTCAGCACTGCCCTATCCTTTGGAAGAGTAGTGTACCGTTGCTGTGCTCACAAGTTTTTTTCTCCGGCGGCTAGTCGCGTTACCATAATTGTTTTTTTTTAATTGCTGGAGGAAACAAGTGATCAAATATATGAGGTTCATTGGCTTTCTTTTGTCCCTTCTCTTTTTTCTTTGAACACACTTTCTCTCCAGATGTCCGGGCCGCCTAAGCAGTGCTACTACGAGTTGCTTCAGGTTGACAGAAAAGCGTCATCAGAGGAAATACGCCAGGCATACAAGAAACAAGCACTCATTCACCACCCGGACAAGAACTATAGCAACGAACAAAGTACGATAGAAAAGTTCAAGGATATTCAAAATGCCTATGCCGTCTTAAGTGACCCTGATGAGCGTGCCTGGTATGATGCTCACCGAGAAAGCATACTAAATGGGGAGGACGCTGACAGTTCTCAGCATGAGGTTAACCTCTATTGCTACTTCACATCCAGGTGCTTCGATGGCTTTGACGATAACGAAGGAGGATTTTACTCTGTATATAGGAAGGTCTTCGACCAGCTTATCGAAGATGAAAGTGAGTATAGTTCAAATGCGAAAACTTGGCCTCGTTTTGGTGACAGCGCGACGAGCTGGAGTTCTGTTTCCAAGTTTTACAGTCACTGGAGGAATTTCAGTTCCTGCAAGACGTTCGCGTGGAAAGATGAATATAAGGTGAATGAAATCCCTGACCGCGCATCTAGGAGAATGGCTGAAAGAATCAACCAAAAGCTGAGGACGTCGGCGAAAAAGGAGTACGTGCAAATTGTCCAGGGTTTGACTCGGTTTGTCCACCGTCGCGACCCTCGTGTGGCTGCGGAACTTACACGGCAGGAGGAAGAAAGACGACTGAAGGAAGAAGAGAGAGAAAAGAGGGAGCTTGAATGGGCGAAGAACCGTCGTGAAGCTAACGAGAAACTTTGGGCTGAAGCCGCTGAGAAGGAGGCCGAAGAGGAGCGGGCCAGAATTGAGCGGGGTGAGGCCCCCGATTCGTGCACTCTGGATCTTCTTTACGAGAAACAGAGGCAATGTGAAGAGGCGCGAAAGGTAAAAGGTGGGACCAACTGTGGCTTTGCCATGTTGGAGGATGAGCATGAGGACAACTTACCCGAAAAGAAGCGTAGTTGTCCCGCGTGCAAGAAGCAGTTCAAAACTGATGCTCAGTACAAGGAACATGTGAACAGCAGCAAGCACAAAGCGAAGCTGCGGCAGCTGTCGGCAAAGGGTGTTGACATTGAAACCCTAATGAATGAGGAGAAAGATATCAGTACCTGCGTGTAAAACATTTAATTGTATGCTTTCATAGTTCTTATTAAGTTTTTGGGCACTCGTTCTTTTCTACCCCTCCCCAACACACTGCCAGTATGCTCTACACCTGACCTCTACACTTATTTGTTTAAGTAACAAATGCTCCACACAGTGAGCGAGTTGGCGATGCGCAGGTGTTTGTGCCTGCGTGGCTTTCGTCCTCAGGTGGCGGTAAGCGCCCTTGGCATTGATTTACGGAGTTGTGGCGTGCGCTTTTGCGCATCGAAGCCTCCTGGGATTCATTTGACTCAGCGTACGTCCGAGGGCCCGGTCAGCGATGACCCCAGGCGGGGTGCTGTGAGGAACAATATCGAGGAGTTGGTAAAGAATCTCTCAGAGGAGGACCAAAGATTAATTCTCAGCGCTCTGCAGGATCCAGAGGCGCAACCCAGTTCGAAGATGGGTGGCCCTGGAATAGGCACAAAAACAGGTGACATGGTTGCGGCGTTCACGTGTGGGCAGTGTGAACATCGTATGGTCAAGAGGTTTAGCAAACATGCTTACACAAAAGGTATTGTAATTGTTCAGTGTCCCTCTTGTGAAGTGCGACATCTACTCGCCGACAACCTTGGCTGGTTTGTGGATGGGGCCAAGAACGTTGAAGAAATGCTCCGCGAAAAAGGCGATTCTTTTATTCGTGTGGGTAATGATTATCAAGTTGAACCGACTAGTGTTGGGACTGAGCGCGACGGTAATAATAACTGAGTTTTCCTCCGTTTTCCCTTCCCACTCCCCTCTTTGGTTGTCAAACTACCCGGTGAGGATACCAGATTTCACTAAAGCTACCCTGTTGAGACACTTGCTGGTTTGTATCCCCCTCAACATTTTATGCCGCACTTATACACTTCTCGTTAGGTTTTGGGGATACCTGCATCACCTGTAGCATAGTAGGACGATACACGTATATCAACGAGAAGTGTCACAAAGATGAGTTACGAGATACAACCCATATTGAAGGGGACGAAACGCGACCCAGCAACGCGGAAGTACAACAGGGCAGCGGGAAAGGGTCCTTTTGGTGCCTTCCCCCCAGGCTACGCTCCCAAGCAGGAGAAGCCCAGCATCCCTATCGAGGGACCGGTAGCGGTGCAAGGTGTGCGCTTCGCGTATAAGGGAACCGTTCAGCGCACAGGTGGCACCACGACATCCTTGTATAAGGGTCGCCAACAACATGAGAGTGCAGTCGCCTTTACTACCAACGGTGCCGGTGACAGCAAGCCACCCAAAGCGGGTGCATTCAAGCGTCGATTGATACCACCCACTGAGTTCCGTCGGTACTATGATCGTGGAGACTTGCCGTTGTCTGTTGCTCATGGAAACCGCCCCACTATTGACTGGAAGGTAGATGTGGAAAGGCTTGATTATCACCATTATCTTCCTATATTCTTTGATGGGATTCGTGAGACGGAGGAGCCGTATATGTTTCTTGCGAGACAAGGGTGTTTGGATCTGCTAAAGCGTGGTGGTCCCAAGATACTCCCAACAATCCCTCAGCTGATTATTCCCATAAAAACTGCTTTAAACACGCGGCACCCGGAGATCATTTGCGCAACGCTTCGGATTCTTCAACAACTGATTGTCAGTGGTGATCTGATTGGTGAGGCCTTGGTTCCTTACTACCGTCAGATACTTCCTATGTTTAACCTCTTTAAGAGCCGCCACAAGAATCGAGCCCGTGGAGATGCCATTGATTTTGGACAAAGGAAGCGCGACGATGTCGGCGATTTGGTTATTGAGACACTTCAGCTGTTGGAGGTTCATGGTGGCGACGATGCGTATATCAACATCAAATATATGGTGCCGACGTATGAGAGCTGTATTTTCAGTTGAGCAGCGTGATGCCGGAGGAACGTCGAGAAGAAAGAATGAGAAAAGATGCGTTTTTTGAAGTTAGAAAAGAAAGCTCACCCCAACTATTGGTTGATTTGTATTCAAAGGCCCCATGATGTCCTCATGTAATTTAGATAAGCCTTTTGTTACATGCAGCTGAATACAGTGAAGAAAGCAGCGGATGAATTCCAGGAAGGGGGCGCTCTTCTTCATTTACACCAAGCAGATAATTTTGTTTTGTTTTGATAGAGTGGCTGCAAGGTGAAGCATACGGTGCTTACCACATAAACATGTACGATGTTCTCCATCAGGTGAAGGTATAGCCGTGTGCATATACGCAAGGTGTAATTGTGATCATTACCCTTGTATCTTCTTCACCCTTCCATTTACACCATTGTGTTTATATTTCTATCTAATTTATTCTGCCGTTCCTTTTATTACGCCTCCTTTGGTTACGTAAGTTGGTCGCTCCTTTCAGCGTATACCTCACGGCTGCTTTTTCATTGTGTTGGTTAGGCAAAAGGAGCATTAATGGAGGATTATTATTATTACGAAGACGACTATGGTGATGAAGAGGGTGAATCACAGGATTCAGCCCTTGGGGATGCCTACTCGACGGCCAAATCGCTGATGGGCACAAATCCCCTTCAGTGCGTTGCCGGTCTCCTCGCTGTGGAACGCGACGATAGCAGTGGTGGCAAGTGGACATTTAAGTCTCTCAAAGCGCTGGTGAAGGTAAGTAGGCAGATGAGCGCCTACGAGGATATGCTCCGGTACTACGAAAGAGTCTGCACATTCAACCACAAAGATGTGGACAAGGGTTCGTTGCAGAAGGCCATGACGAAGTTCATCGACGAATCACAGCGTGTCCCCGTGGATTACCTGGGTCGCGCACTCAGAACGACAGCGGAAGTCACGTCACGAGACCTCAAAGCATACAGTAGATTGTGGTTCAACGCAAAAGTGAAGTATGCAACTTTGCTGTTGGATGCAAACGATGTTGGGTCAGTCATCAGTGAAATAGAACCTGTTTTGGCGTGGTGCAAAGAGGAAGATCCACTTGGCTTTAAGAAGGGTAGTCAGTTGTTTTTTTGCTATGCGCTGTTGCTTCAAGCATACACAGTCGGAAGAGACTGGAAAAAAGTGCGCGACATGTTTTTTTCCACCATTTCCATAGTTAACACCATTGCTCCATCTCGAGTTGTGGGAAGTGTACTGGAGTGTGGTGGTAAGATGTACGTTTGCTACCGTGACTGGCAATCAGCTTTCCAGACGTTTTCTGCTGCCTTTAGGTACTACAATGAAGGCGGTGATCCCCGAAGGATTAACTGCCTAAAGTACCTTGTGCTGACATGTTTGCTTAGTGGCTCTGATGTTGATCTATTTGCCGCACCAGAGACGAGAGCGTATGAGGAAGTTGCTGAAATAGTACCCTTCTCAGGACTTGTGAAGGCTTATAGGAGGAATGACGTTCAACGATTCCTTAGTACTGCGGATCTAGTGCGTCAGTGCTTCACAGCAGAACCTGCTGTGCTTGTGTGTCTTGACCTGCTGCTTGATAACCTTAGACTGCGGGCCCTTGTTGCTTTCGCAGCTCCGTATGAACGGTTGTCCATGCAGCGGCTTCAGAGTGTGTTGCTTGTCGACAAGGATGAGGTGGATCGCCTATGCCTAAGAGCAGTGAGTGAGGGAGTGCTTCGTGCCAAACTTGACAACGAGAATGGTGTTGTTATTATGAACGGGGAGTCTGAAGTCGGGCCTGAGACGGAGAGGCTGCTAGCATTTGACCGGTGGGTCAATGCCCTCCATGAATTTAACAAAAGGTCATACAAGGACATAGAACGTAACCTTTGACCTGATTTACCTTTGTTTTTGTATCGTACTGTTTTGCCTTTAGGCAAAGGGTGTTGTGTGAAACGTGCATCAAAGGTGTTCGACGTTCACTGGGGGTTCGAATGGGAGCAGCGCACAACATTGGGGAGTGTTTCCTATAATATTATTTACCCGTTGCGCGTTTCTTCTCAACTTCCCATTTTTTCTAGCTCTCTCCTCATTCCTTTCCCGGTGCGAAGGACTTTCGTCTCTAGTTGGCGGCCCCTTTTTAGTACACGGTGTAATTAGAGACTGTAGACGTTGTGCGGTCGGCTTTTTCGTCAATTAGATTCCACTATGTGGAGTTAGCCATTTGTCGGTCGATATATAAACCTGCACGTGGAAATGTAACGCTTTCTTTACTTTTGTGTGTTGCCGTTACTGGTAAACACATTATTCGAAACTTTATTTGTCCAGACGGTAATAGAGGAATGGGTGACAACCCACCCATCAGAATTGAGGAATCAATGACGTGTTGCTGTTGCATCCCATTTGTGCTGTGTAAATGGACCGTAACATCTCTTTTGCCTAGCTACTTGAGCAGTCATAACCTCTTGTTGTGAGCAGAAACACTTGCGGGTAACACCGATCCGCCTCACACTGTGGCGTGCAATTATTAGTCACCGTCTCATCTCCGCCTTCTTTCTGGAGGAGCAGCAGCAGCAGAGAGAGAGAGAGAAAAGCAGGAGGCGGGAATTACTAAAGTTGCTTGGGTGATTTTTAGCTTTGGTGCCACTGTAGATCCGTTGTGTTGCTGCCTTTCTTCAGTTTCCGATGACATAACTGGAAGTACACTGCTGAACTTGTGCTGGCACGACTACCGTTTTCTTTGTTATTGTTGGAGGAGGGGAATGATCATAGGCTGTACCTCAGCTTTATCCTTTGGGAGTGGAGAGGGATAACAATATCTATCTTATCAGGGAGAATTGGTACCTGTGATTTTGTGGACTGTCACAGACTCTGCAGTCAAGTGTTCTTACTACTCTACTCGTGACAAATATCATGCTGGCAATGGCACTAGGCCCTTATGGTCGCTGCGAGCCCGTGTGAGTAGGTTCGTTTGTTTAAGTGCCTGAACGAACGTTGTTCGTTTGACTAAACAAATGTGCGTTGGTGGGTTTTCGATGCGTTTGTTAACAACGTGTCGTACACGAACAGCGACTGTTCAGTTGTTGTTGTTTTTGAGTGCTACAGACCCCCAGATTTTTGGTGTGGAGAGTCTCCTGGCAAGGTTTCTCACGCAGAGGAGGTCGGTCTCCGCTCCTCCCCATTTTTTCCCCCTCCTTTTCGCAGCTGATTGAACAAAGCACCGCTGTATTACGGCATTTTAGTGGGTAGCAAGTAGCCGCTATCCTTGCCCAACAATTTTAAAGTTTCATAGTGTTCTGGAAGAAAAAAAACATAGAAGGTGTTGGCACCAATAGCTATACAGAATGAAGTCTCGACAACCGACGAAGAATTGCATCAACATGCACGACATTGTTGCCCAGCCACTTGACGCGGTGGTGGGTGCCATCAACGCTACTTTACGGCGGCCAGAGGAACTTGACGATGCCGAGGTCCGCAGTATTTTCGAGGAAACTTCGTTTATTTTGCTACGGGCTGAAGAGGCGCTGATGGCCTCTGAGGAAGCTGCATTTCGTGCTCTCTTCACGCTTCTCAACAAGGGGTTTGCTCATAGCGCCGAGTCATTTGGCAAGGGCGTGGAGGTGTTTAGTTCCCAAGTCATGCTGCTGGAAGTGTTGGAAAGCATTTTTCATCGTGCCGTCAAGCTCCAAGTCTTCCCGCTGCAGGGCGAAGCCGTTGCAGCGCTGCTTTACACCGTTGGAAACTTGTGTGATGGTGATGGCACTAAAGATTCCTGTGGTCGCCTCTTTATTGGTGGGCTGGCAAACATCCTTGTCCACATGTACAGCCAGGATGTTGAAGAAGCACACCAGCACTTTGTCACGCAACGCGCTGCTGTAGGTGCGATGATTAAATTGATGAAGAGGTCCCCACGGAATAGGAAACTCATCACTTCGTGGGACTTTTTGGCGAATTGCTGTGCTTTGAGCGTCGACCCCTTCTTCCAATTGCAGTGTATTGAGTTGTTGTATCGTGTTTCCCGCTCTAACAAATCGATATTTAAGCAAATGAAGAGTCGCCTTTCGACTGAGGTTATAGAGAAACTCGCCTCCTTGACAAACAGTGCAACATTGATATCTGATATGATGGGCGTGCTTGCGGTCATAAACCGTGACCGAGAGAGTCTTCTGGTGTTTCCTTTGGGAGCTTGTGAAGTGGCTGGTGTGGACTTAAACGGCTCGATGACGTGCTACTTCGCACCGCACTATTTTGTGCTTATATCCTCCGATGCCGTTACGGAGAGTACCATTCCTTATTCATCCATTCGGTCCGCGAAGTTTGTGGAACCCAGCGGTGTCGCTATCCGTGTTCACGAATTTCCTGCAAGTTTGGTGGCAGGGTTATCTAGAAAAACTCCAAAAGGCGATACACTAACGCTCCGTGTGAGCAGGGAACAACTCCAACGATTTAAGAGCTCGTCGATTCATTCATGGATTACCGCTGCTATGAAAACTAGAGAAGGTGCACACCAGACCCCCGTTGGTGCACCCGGGGCCGGCAACAATGAACGCTGGAGCTCTGGTGTGACTCCAGTGGCATCGGACCATCCCCAGGACGGCAGCGGTCGTAAGAGATATCGAGAAGAATCCGTACAATCAGCAGGAAGCGGTAAGCCTGGCACAACTTCCGACTTGAAAAATGTTGGGTCTTCGGAGGGACCGACAAGCGGTATCATGAAACATTCGGCTGAAGCGGTGAAGTTGATGAGCGAGGTATTCCCCCAGAAGGTAACTTCAATTATGTCTGAATCGATAAATAAGATCCAGGAAGCAGTCGACGGTGCACGTGTAACGACCGATGGATACCGCAGTCACGTCAAGTCGGCTGTCGAGGGGGCCATTCAACTCGTGGAGGATTCCCTTATGGCATCGCATTCAAAGGCTGCGGCAGCGGTGGAGAAACTAAACCACGAGCTGCAGGAACGAAAAGCAACCGATACCGCCTTTCATCAGCGGATCGCGTGCATAGAGATTGCCGCGCAGCAGGCCTTGGAGGAAAGTAGAGAGAGTGAGGTGAGGTCGCTCGATTCGATAAAAAAGGAATTCGAGCAGCATGCAGCGAAGTATGCGGCAGCACTCGATGATGAACTTATACGACTGTCGAACCCGGTGAGTACCCTTTTTAACATTTTTAATTCCGAGGGTAACCAAAGCATTTGTTAGACTGCCAATTCGTATTTACTGGCATGTTTTACTCCGACTTGTCCTTCCACGCTTGTATATAAATCACTTCTCGCGTGTATGCGGCAAACCATGGATCGTTCGTTGCCATGGCTGAGTAATGACGTAAACAGTAGTGAGCGTGCATGAAGCAATCGTTCGCATGTACATGGGTCGATACTGCAAGATAGTTGTTTGGCATGGCTCCCTCATCTTCGTTCCCGTGTCCCTTTCCCCTTCCCCGCGTTATATTCTGCAGGGGAAGATATAAGAAAAAAGTTTTTTTAAAAAGGCATTAATACCACAGTCATGGCTTGGATAACTGATGCTGCCGTTTCGCAGTTCCCATTGGCCACGGTCCTGAAGCAGCAGGGAGCTCTTCCCACATCCAACATGTTTACCGCTCTCCCCGAAAACCGAGTGCTTCGCATCTTTCAGCTCAATGCACTGACGACACAGGAGGAGGTTGTAGAGATCCTTCGTGGTTATCTGTTAGACATATTCAACATAGGAGCTCTTCAATCATACCGTTATGTTTACCAGGACGAGTTTAGCTTTCTTCTCGACGTCATTCTCTTTTTCGGGTCGACTTGGAGGTGCGGTCAGTCCGTGGGAGATCGTATGCAGAACCTTGTTTTACGCAATGAGATCAAAGCACTGGAATCTGGGCAGAGCGACGCTGTACAGCTGGTCCATTCACTCGTGCCAAGCCGCGCTCGTCTTCTTTTGTATGGGGTACTTAATCTCTTCGTACCTTATTTATTCCGAAAACTGCAGCGGCGGGCCTTGGAGGAAGGTTGGGAAGACGGGGGCGCAGGCGTTGTTAAGCGTAAATTGGCCAAACTACTGAAGGCTGTATCCGTTTCGTGGATGATCATCTCCCTGCTACACACCCTGCACTTCCTTGCTACAGCGCAGTATCGCACGCCTGTGGAGAGAATGCTTTCACTTCGGCTAGTATACGGTAGCCAGGATACTCGGAGGTTTACGAACCTTATCTACTTGAACCAACACATATTTTGGCAGATATGGAGTTCTTTCATAAGTGTGCTCAATATCGGCCGATACACCTCAAGAGTAACTCGGTTTCTGCAAGCTTTCACAGCGAAGCCGGGAAATCCCTCTTTGACCGATAATGCATGTTCTGCATGCCACAATAAGCCAACACTCCCACAACGATCAAACTGCGGGCACTTGTATTGCTATTACTGCATCAAGAGTCGCCTGTTAGGTCCTGGCTCCGCAAAGTCGTTTAGATGCTTGCGTTGCGGAACGGTTGTAAGCACAACCACCCCATGGGCACAGTGATCTATATGCAGTGGATAAGATGATGGTTGGGCAGGACGGGGATGGAGGAGTAGTGCTAAACGGACTGAAGCAACATCAAACGCTGGAAGGGGAGGAGCGTGTAAATTTAAGTGTGTGTTCATGCGTATGAACTCTGTCATTCCAACTTCTTCCGACTCCGCGTGTGTGTTTGCTGAGGTGGTATTGCGCGTAATCCCGCAGTTCGGTGTTGAATATCCTTTTCTTTTACTTTGATCTATGCAAAGGCAGAACCACAGGCTTCTCCGGCTTGAATGTAGTAGGCAACTTGCGAGCGCTTACTCGCTTTTTTGAATTTCTCAAATAAAGTGACCAGCCCTCTATGGTCCATCTGCCCCTTTGTTTTTCTCACCGTCCGCATCTTTGGTTATTATTAATTTTTTTTTTGCGTTTTGTTGCCCTCCATCCTCGCTCCCGAATTACTCTTTGGAGTATCGTAGACTTTCTCCCTTCAACATATGGATCCGGCGGTAGGGGTCTTCTCCCCTTTCCACAGCGTCCTTGACGGGAAGAATAGCCGGATAAACCAAGCATTGGAGCTGGCGACAAAGGTGACCGTAAAAGAGGAACCGGACACTGAGAACGGCGGTGGCAAGGCAGCGATCATCAAGACACCGAAAGAAAATGGATCAAACCCCAACGGAACGTTGTGTGGCGGCTGCGAAAAGGTTTACACAACGAAAAAAATCCCTAAAGGGGGGACTTACCTTTGCAAACAGTGTGGGGAGAGGTACATTTCCAAATCTGCCGCCGGTCATTTCCCACCAAACACGCTGAAGTGCTGTCCTGCTAGTGTTACGGAGGGTACCGACGGTGTTGTACGTTGTTGCGCATGCCACAGCTGGTACCATTGTGCGTGCTTGGGTATAGTTGATAAAACGCTCAAAGAGTATATCTCGTTGTCTACTACTAAGTGGTATTGCATGGAACCCGCTTGCTGTGAAAAGGTTCTGTGCGAGAAATTGAAGCGGAAACGGTAGAAAAAGATTAACAGGGGGGGATACCGACCCGAACTGTGGTCACCCCCAGCGTTTCCAAGTCGATTTTATTCTTTTGTTGGTTGATCTATTTGTGGGGAAAGCGCTCCGAAGTTGCGTGAAGACCCGTCAACCCCCGCTGCTATCCGGTGTGGTGTGTGGTTTGTATCCTCCCTTTTTTTATCAACGTTCCTCTGTCTTTGCTTTATTTAGCACAAGTAACGTCAACAGAGCAAGGCGATTAGTGCACGCGTGATCATTCGCCATGATTCACTTCGTCTTACTATGCTATCTCCTTTTCCCGCACGTACACCCGCAAGCCGCACCACTTCTCGAAGCGCTGGATCATCCGCTGTACTTCAGATCCAGCATGATGGCACAAAAAACAGATATTATAAATGGCAGTGTAATGAAGAAGCTGTTGGATTGGTACGTGGTCCGCGAGGCAAGTGAGTTGGGCTTTCGTGTTGCTACACTATTACAGACTGAAAACATGACACACTCAGAGCATGCAGAACCTTCCCTTGTTGCTCTTGGCCATGTAGTCACACGATGTAAACCCGTTTCAATGCCATCGTCTGCACCTGACGCTGCTTCTGTTGCATTACAGACATCACCTAGAACTATAAGGTTCTTTTATATCTGCAGCGGGTGGTCCTCCGCAACTCTTCGTGCCGTGGTTGCCCACTGGCGGGAAGGGACACTGGAGACAGTGGTGGACGAACCAGTCCTTTCGCTTGGTGCAGCGCGGGGGTGGCATTTGCCTATCAGCGTCCCAGATACGCCTCAACATTTGCTCTACGTTCTTGCGGCCGATGGGAAAACAACGGCAGTGCTGATCGAGGCCGATGAGTCTCCCACAAGTGCACAACCCACTCGCATAACGACCCTACGCTTACCTCAGAAGTCGGCCGCGGGCGACACAAGATTAGTGTCATCTTGTTACCTGCCGAGCGTTGGGCTCAGTGGTCTCGTGCACCATTCAGAGACAGATGGACACTCGCACTTTGAACTGCACCGTGTCTTTTCCTCTGCACAGTCAGCAGAATTGCTACTGGAAACATCAACGAACATCTTTACTGAACTCAGCGTGGAAGAGCGGCTTCACTGCAGCCTCTCGTCCCGCGTCACTTTCACTGACTGTAGCCTCACCTTCTCCAATGAGGCGGTGTCTCGTGTGGACGTAACGGTTACCGCCCTTGTTGAGTCTCCAGTCGGAAGCGGTGGACACACAGTCGATGAGTGGATTTTGTGTGGCAAAATAACACTTTCAGGAAACGCTGTGGTAAAAGAAAGTGGACTAAGAATTCAAGTGGCTCCTTTGCGCCGAGAGCGATTTACACCTGCGCGAACGACTCTTGAGCACGTTGCGCGCTTGGGATCGAACGGAAGTATCACGGGCCACATGAGGCGCTGTATTTTTTACCACGCTGGCGGTGCCGCCAGAGCTGAAGGTGGCGGTGAGGAGGTCGTGAATTGTAGCAGTGCCACAACCCACTTCCGCAGCGGTCGCCGCGGTGTTTCCAAGAGCTGCGTGGCGTTGCGGGTGTGGTGGAGACAAGAAGAGACCATCAATGGATATTTGTGCAATAAATTTGGTCTCTCCACCACCGAATTAAGCTCCGTTTTCTTTGTACTATTCACATCATTATGCGGTCTCCAACTTACCGCTTATTTTTTTTGTTCAACCTAGAGGCGGTTCTCTCTTAAGAGCATGAGGTCCTCGGTTTTGATCCCGTACAATATCCTAGTTTGTTTGTTGTTATTGTTCGTTTGTTTGTTTTACGTTTGTCTGTTCTGTTTGCTGTCTATTTTGTATAATTTTTACTATATTGTGCCACTTTCATTTTTGTTATCTTTCTCTCCCACGTACCTCCCCTCTCCCTACTCCCATGGAGCGGTGCACCGCATTTTGTGTGAATTTATCACATATGTTCGCTCCCACAGGTACATGTTCATCTGCGTATATTTTTCTTCCTTTTCCCTCGCCTTTGTACTTCGTGGAGCGAGTTAAGGATGAACAACAAGGCACCGGGCACGCCGCCCCGTCCGGAAGGGTATGAAACGGCGGGAGGTGCTGCAACAAATGAAAATTTTTTCCACCCCAAACGTAAGATGACGAAAAGCATTCAGCGAGCGGGGTTCCGCTCTGCGCGGCGCCTAATGGTGTGCTTTTCGGTAGTCATCGGAACAATTGTTATAGCGCCTTCGTACTTGGGACCATTTTATGTAAACTACGTGGCCGGTAAGAACTGGTTAGAGCGGGCGAGCAAGTCCATTTGGACCCGACGTAACGAGAAGGATTACGACCTCTACATGACGCAGCGCAAGAATGGGTGGTGGGAGTATTTAGGACTCAAACACTACAACATTGGGGGTGAAACTAATGTTGGCGAGATCCAGACATACCGAAGCAAATAAAACCATGAAGCCAGCATATGGAGGGAATCAGGGGAAAGCAGGTTTTGCTGTGCGGGTGCAAGTACCTATTTAGTCGTTGGTTCTAGCGTACGTAGTTGTTTCTTTTTATATATATATATATATATTATTTTTGAATTTAGTTTGTTTCATGTCAAGTTTCCCCTCCCTTTTCCCTTTTTTTTTCCTTTTGATCACATTTCAGCCTTTATACATGGTTTGTTGTCTGGCTCATAGAAGGCGTGTGTGGAGCTCTTGGCGTACCACAAATGGACTACCATTAGGCAGACAACAATCTGCTTTGGCTTTACCGGAAGCCGAACAATTGAAGGGCTTATTGTTGTTTGCGAAGTTTGGGGGACACCACACTCGATTTGCATGTGTTTCTTTTTTTTTTCTTTTACCTTTTAGCGCTTGACCTTTGGCTTATATAGCCCCCACTTTCCCCGTTATAATGTTGCGGACCTTCATCATCCTCTTTGCCTTTTTATAGCATAGCAAACGCATATGGAAAAAAATGCGCATGGGCTACTAGCCGATGCAGATTCACCGAAGGCCCATCGGCACATACGCAATACATTGAAAGTGAACAAATTGAGTAGTGCGCTTATGTTTATGGCAGTTGTTACGCCCGTAATGGTTTTGGTTTCGTTTTACAGCGCAAAGCTTGAAGCAGTGCGGGAAAAGTGGGTGGATCCGTATGAGTTGCCACCCGGCTTTAATCCCAAAACGGGAAGGTTTATGTCTGACAGTAAACCTCAAGGGGTAACGGAGCCGCCGGCGCCACTTCTGCTGCGGGGCGCTGTGCCAGGGGCAACACGGCAATGAGGCAATTAAATCATAACTAATAAGAGACACCGGCTGAATGTCAAAACAAAAAAATTCCAATCGGAACATGTACATTTGGGGCTTTTCCGCCTGAAGAATATGTGAGCGTTCGACACCCACGAGTTTGTTTTGTCTTTTTGTGTGTTTTGATTTGCTTGACAGGACGGATGGCACGCGTTTGTCGTCAGCTGGGCATGCAATGGTGTATATTAGTGTCATATCTTGGGTATTTTATCCTAGTTTAGCCTCTTTTATTTGTGTTGGTGTCCGACTAAACTGCATGCCACAAAATTGTCTTGAATTTTTTTTTCACCTTTTTTTTTCTTTTTTGTTCTGTGTTTTCGTAATACTCAAGACCATTGGGAGCTTTTTGTACCTCTAAAAAAAAAAAAGCTCACCCGACGCCATTTGATTCATATCCCACTCCTAGTGGTGGCATCGGCACAGAACTTTGTTTGTTTTGTTATTTTCTTTGTATTTAGTGGCTGGCACATATCGTTTGTGTTTGGAAGCCCACGTAGCTGAATGTGATACGGCCCTTCATGAAAATATTACGCGATGTTTACAGGCAAACCTTCCCAAAGAAATTGCGATTCGACAAGTCTTCCCGAATTCTTTACGCCCAGATATATGTGATAGCGAGGCGCCACAAGCATCGGAAATACATACCGAAGGAGGATATCGAAGACGTCCTTAACAATTACACAACGCTACCGGGATCCCCATGGTTACAGCTTCCGATAATCCGACATGTTTTGCTGATACGACAGATAAATGGGATCCGTGGCTTCTTTGGGAAACGCTCTTGGCTTCTCAACCGGGCTGTGGAAGAGGAGTTTAACAAAATTGTGCGGTGGATGAATGCGCAGGAGCAGTTAGTATTGAGGACGGGAGCGGGTAGATGCGCTGCAAATCTTGTGCTCCGAGAAAAGTTTGTAAAGGAGGTACTGGACGTTTTTCACGTAGCCACGGCTTACCAACGTATGGTGCGTGTTGGGGCCCTTTTGATTGTTATACTTTTACTTCTTCTTATCGTTATGGTAAATGTGGATCGTTTCGTGTACGTATACCTGGTACACTGGTCGGGCATGTGTCGCACGGAGGTGATGGAGTGGTTCCGTGAGATAACTGAGCAGCACGCCGTAGCGGAGGTGCCTCCGGCGTATCGAAGTTTGTTGCCACCTCCCTGTGTGATGCGTGTCGCTGAGGATGGCCGGGTAAAGTATGAATTAAAAATAGCTGAACTTGTTTCTAAGGATGAGAATATCATTGTTCTTGCGGTCCCCTGCCCACAGGTTGGGACAAAGTCGTTTTTTGCTGCACTGGGAAAGACGGTGGGGCTATGCGATGCTGTTCTCATGGAGGGGGTATCATTTGAGTATATTGATCGTATTGCCCCTGCATCCCTGTTTCCCCTGCGTGATGACACATTCCCCGCCCTTGGTGTGCATCATCGCTTTCTCGACATTCTTCGTGACTCGCGTGAGCCACCGTTTTTGTACCCTGCGGGCACAGAATTGAGCTGGTCGGCTTACTTGCAGCACCTTCTAATTCCATTTGAAGTCAAGTGTATTTATTGGCCCACATTCTCCTCTGCGTCAAAAGGGGAGGCGCGGGTGGGTTGGGGTCGATTGAGGGAGCTCATTGAAAAAGTAACTGTGGAACAAGAACGAGCACAATTAGGAGAGGATAAGAAAGAGCTGAAGCCGTATGTTATTTGCTTACCGTGGACAGTGAACCAGATAGTTAATCTGGAGGCTAGCTTAGTTAAATTGGGGTTTCGCGTGAGAAGGGTGTTTCCATTGGAGTGGATCGACCGCGACCACATGGGCGAGCATTTCTGTAATTATTACAGCCTTGTTGGGGAATGAATCACATCTAAACTTCTTTTTGTTAATAAGGGAAGGAAGCACACCCTTCAAACGAGCAGAGGTCCCCGTGCATGTGTACGAGGTGCCGGTGCCGTTGTGTGCTTAGGTGTGTGTGTGTGTGTTTGAGGACATTTTTGAAGTTCTAAAGTGCGTCACTCACATCTCCCTCACTCCATTTTTGTGTTTGAATATGTTTTTTCAAACGGCTATGTTGTATTTTGTTTGTTGATTGTAGTGCATGGTCTTACCATAACCCTTTTGCCTTTAATGTTAGCCTTGTAGTGCAAAAGAATCATCGTCGGATGAGATTTGGAAAATAGAACAACAACTTCAACGTTTCTGTGGCGCTATAGTGTAGGGTCTCATGCTCAGCTTTCTTTCCCCCAAACGTGCTGGCGCCATCCGAGTTTGGCGCAATGGTGCGTTTTGTGTGGGACCCAACTATATTTTCGCAGCTTCATGTTTTCTTTCCATTATCGCTGTGTCTACTGCTTCTATCGCGCTTAACAATATGCTGATGTTACGAATTTTGTGTGGTACCTCAGCCTTTCTGTCTCTAGGATTCATGTGGCTCTGCTCCACATCAGATCCGGGAATTTGCCCATGGCGTACTCGTGAGGAAATGGAGCGCGATACAAAGAATGGGGTGTCAAAAGGAAAGGATGCGGAACTCGTTACGTTTATTAATAAAAATGGTGAGGAAGAAAGCGCCTTGCTGCGTTGCAAATGGTGCTATACCTGTAATCAGTTTCGGCCTCTACGTGCAGTTCACTGTAGTTACTGCGGCGTTTGCATCTTACGACGCGATCATCATTGTCCTTGGGTTGGTACATGCGTAGGGGAGCGCAACTACCGCTTCTATTGGTTCTTTTTGTGGTCTGTGACCTGCCTTTCCTTAACAGTTTTAGTCAGTGGGGTTTGGGGGATCGCAATTCGGGTTGCGCGACTCTGTGGCACCGTGTTCTGCACCGAGAAGAGCATGTTTGTTTCAGCATTTGGGGAAACGCACTACATTGAACCAACAATTTCATTAGTTGCTCTCATTTCGTGCGCTTTTGTAGCACCATTGGCGGTGTACCATGCGATGCTGGTAACAAAGAACATGACCACTGGCGAGGAACTGAACTGTGATGGCGTTTCGGTGCACTACTTCAGCCGTGGTGGGTGTGTGGCTAACGTAAAAGCCTCACTTTGTTCTCCTATCCCACCGTCGATTTTCCAGGAAGGTGTTAGCAGTTTAACGCCACTCGCTACGGCCGTCGTGATGGTTGAAGAGGCGGAGGTGTGATCCATTTTTTCCTTAGGCTGCCCACTAGATGTCAGACGTGTATCTACACACGTCATATGCCCTGCCGAAACCACTGATTTGGGCCTGCGCTTGTTTATCCGTTGAGGGCTTTGCTTCAAGAAACCCAACAGTCGACGACTTCCGTTCCTCGTAACCATGGTTATGGACGGACCTGTCGATTTTTATTTAGTTTTGCTGGTCTTGCACACCCCTCTCTTTTCCATTTTCCGGTTTTGCCCCCCCCCCTCAACAACCTATTTTTACTTTTACCTTTGATGCCACACAAACACACACACGCCTCATCTGCCTATTGAATTGGCTCTTTACATCTTTTTTCTTTCATTCCTTTCACTTGTTGTCTTTGGATTAATATTCTTGTGTATGTTACACTTTGGAGAGGTGTTTGTGATTTCAATACAACAAAAAATATATATACATATCAATAAATAAAGGAGAACAAAGGAAGTAGAAGTGTATCACATATTTTACAGTGTGTAAGGGAACTCGGCCAGAGTGTTGTGGCTTTAATAACGTGGCGCACACATCTGAAAAATGCGACCGGCCACTGCACCGTACCTTCTGCGCTCGTTGTACAAGGATGATCACATCATCAGCACGCATCTGAATCGGCAAATCACAAATATAGTCACTGCTCTCTTCGGCGCACACACCACCAATTGCTACGATGCGCAACTCTGTTACTTAGCAAAGGGGATTTATGTGGCGTTTGCGCTGCTGCGTGGGCAGACGTTGGGACAAGAATTCTGTGACCTCTTACCAGTGACGGGTAGTAACCCACCTCGGCTGGTCGGCATGCGGAGAAAGCTGCTTCTCGCAACATTTCTCGCTTTGGAACCAGCGGTAGTTTTTCAATTTGCAGTGCGTTTATTCCCCCGGCTCCCACCACACGATGTCGTATCGAATGTGAGCAAATGTACTTTGATGATGTTGATGCTGCTTGAAACATACGGTACTCTTGCCCACCGTTTCCTCAGAGTGCGTTATCTCAGCCTTGTGCCTTCGGGTGCCCTTCAAAATGGTGAAGGTGCCCCCCGTACATATCTTAAACTAGGATTTGTGTTAATGCTCGAGCTGTTGATTCGGCTCTGGCGGGCTGTGGCAGAATGGCGGGGGAATCGTGGCGCGGGTGAACAAAATGAGCAGGGCGGAGCTGCAGGTCGCGGAGAGGATGATTCAGACACGGCGGATGAGCATGCGTCAGTGTCTGGTAAATGCATGCTTTGTCTTGGGAACCGTAAGCAGCCCACGGCAACTCTCTGCGGCCATATTTTCTGCTGGCGCTGCCTTTCAGAGTGGATTAAGTCGAACACACAGGGAGCCATTTGTCCTTTTTGCAGACGGCGAATAACAGTAAACTCGTTAGTCCCGCTCTATTTCTATGTGGCGAAGGAGCCCCCGGTTGCGGATGGCGACAGCGGTGCGTCGTAGACTGACGGCAGAGGAGGAAGAAGTGGCAGGTGCAGGTGGTACGCAAGGGTCCACCTCCGCGTCTTTTCCCTGCATATATATATATATATATATATATGTGTGTGTGTGTGTGTGTATCCCTCACTTCCATCCCTTTGTTTGTCGGTTACAGTAATTGACCGTACATTTCTCACACGGCGTACACGTTCTTTGTATGTGTATGTACGGGATTGTCACTTGTTCCTTTCCAAACTGAATACAGTACCGATTGTCATAAGCTCCCTTGCTCTTTACTTTCCTTTGTGCCTTATCAATTCACCCGCGTGATAACAATTACAATAATATTAAGTAAGAAAAAGAAAAGCGTGTGTAAAAACTTTTTTTTTCGTTGCCAGTTTCGTAGCATTCGAATTTGTTCAAAGCTCAAATGGCTGGTGCAAAGGAAGTGCAGTCCGTGCACCCTTTCACACGGTGGGTTGCGGGGCTCTCATCACCCATGTCTTTAACAGATCAGCGTGCTGCGGCAACGAGGATCAGCCACCTTATGCTCACTACCGTTTTTGTCGCGACAGTGTTCGGTTACTTCGTTGGAAACGTTCACACGGCATTTTTTGCTGTAGCGGCGGCGTGCGGAGTGTCGCTTATTGTCTGGGGCCCAAATTGGTACCAAAACGAAGATCCGGATCAGCGGTGGTGCGATGAAAACGAAGTGAAGAAATATTACGAAACGCTGGAACAATTGCGTGACGAGGCGAAGCAGAAAATAATTGACGAGTTCGAGTCAAAAGGAGAGAAAAAGCGAAATTGAAGGAGGGACCTTGGCGTTATGCGAACCCACGACTTATGCATGGAAACGAGCTGTAAGTGAGGTTGTAAAGATGATGCTTTCATTTTATCTAATGAGTGAACTTGCCCGTGCGCTAAGCTTCCCTATTGTCATTATTATTATTATTATTAGATTCCGCCCCTTCATCCCCACGCCTTTCTTTGGAGGAAGGGGGAAGGGTGCCACGCAACTAAAGGCTCCTCTTTCTTCTCTGTTCCTTCCTTTTCTTTGCTTTACGCTACCCTTCGGTCCCTTATTTTTTTCAACTTCTCATCGTGGTCCAAGCAGCGATATAGTTGGAGCGGACCAGCTGAGATTCAAAAAGGAAAAAAGAGAGAGGGAAGTGAGTTCATGAAACGATGCAACAGTGAGTCTGAAACTGAGTTCGATTCTTTAAAGAGTGAGAACCCGCTCCTTCATTCACCGTCTCTGAAGAGCTGGAACATAATGAAAAACACTCCCGTTGTGCCTCCTTTTTCCTCTGCCATGACTATGGCAATGAAGGAACATTGCGGTGCCTCAACCGCAACCTCTGCAGCCAATGAACGGCAATATAAGGAACTAAACGTAGATTTCAACGATAAGTATTTCGGGGAAGTGACTCGTTCAGGTTCCATTGAGGTGCCTCATGGAAACGGGAGGCTGTTTTCGGGGGAGGGGAAACATTTTTATGAAGGTGGTTTCGTTAACCGCTGCCGTGACGGGTACGGTGTGCTGAATACGGAGCGATATGCATTATGGTGTAAGTGGAAAATGAACCGTCCCGACCTCACGAGTCAGTCCCGTGTTGATTACCGTGATGGCACAAGGTACAACGGTTTTTTGTCCGCTCATCAAAATAACAGTGCGGCCGCAAATATTCCCTCCTCCTTGCGGTGCCGTTTGTCGAAGTTTTCCATTTGGGTTCACAGCCTGACTTTAGTGCGTGAACGTTGGGGAGAAATTGTCCATAGCGGGGGTGACCGTTACTTTGGTCAATGGGACAACGACATGCCGTCGGGTTTCGGTTGTTATGTGACAAAATATGGCGACCGCTATATTGGATTGTTTCAACGAGGTAGGTTCCATGACACTGGCACGCTTTTTGTGCACGCATGCAGGTGGGGAAATAGGGCTAGTAAAATTCCCGATGGTGTGGGCTTTTTGTATCAGCAGGAACAGGTGGAAAATCAACACGTCGAGGCTGCGGAGGCGGCTAAACAGAGAATAGAGGATCGTTTTAAAAATACTTTCACCGAATCCTGCGGTTGTAGCGGCGCGGACTATGAAATAAGTGGTCACAAGCGCCAGGGACCACCACGGGGTTGGGATGGCGTTATATTTGACGGTGTGTGGGAAATGGGCCGTTTCCTGGGCGAGGGACATGTGACGCTTCCATGTGGATCTCGCATAACAGCTGAGTGGAAGAATCTCTTCTCCCCCACGCAAGGGCGTGTGTTCATGGCATCCTCCAACGACAATAAAGCGAGTGGTCGGCAAGATATGGATACGCGCGGTTGGTTCCAATGCTTTCATTGGGAATCGCTGCTCTCAGGACTCACTGACGAGTCAAAGGAGCAGAAATATGCCGCGTGTGCTTCTTTCCGTGAGCGACTGGGTCTCGCAACCACGGAAGAGGAGGAGCAGGTGGTTCTTGCCGACTTCTGCAGCAATGAGGATGCAATAAGAAACGCCCTAAAAGTTTTTCAACGTTGCTTTTACTTTCTTCATGGGTCGTGTGGGAGCAGCAGTGAAATAGGATCTGGCTGGGGGTCGAACCCACTCGGTTGGTGTTATGTACGTAACTCATACGGCGGCTGTATCCACAACATAAAGGGGCGACGGATAACGGCATGTGATGTGGACCTTGCGCTTACCGACATTATTTCATTTGTCCGCTCAACAGAGCGGTGGGTAGTGGAAATGTTAGGCGACTCTTCATTGTCGAGTCCAAGTTCGCATTTATTCGTCATGCGGAAGCTACTTGACTTAACGCTTCGCAGCGTCTACAATGTGTTGTTCAACCTTTATGTTCATGCGTATGATGTGGAGGACATTGCGCTTACTCAGGCGTTGGAAAGAGTGCGTGAACATACCACACTTGACGACCTCGGAGTGAGTTTCGCGCGGCAGCAAAGTTCGGAAGAGCTCTTCGACCCGTACGCCGACGCTGTCAACCGGATTGAGCGTCTAGCCCGTGGTGTGTGGACGTATGGAAGCAAACTCAAGATTCTTGCACAGTGGTCTATGGAAATTGACCTTTCCACACGTCTGGCACGTGTAACTCTTGATGATGGGCCTCTGGCACTGTTGCCCAAAAGGAATGCGCAACCAGCGTCTGGCTCCGCTGACGATCTTATTCCCATTCACCAATTTGTGTTGATGAAAGCAAAAGTGGACCACTTATACGTGCACACGAAGTTGCTGGTGGACCTTAGTAGTGAGGACGTGTTCATGGAGTTTACGTCGCAGGAGAACTTCTTTGTTATCACGTTTCAGGCATGTACCATGATATTATCGAAGTTTCACCCCCTGCTTCGTGATGAGTCACATGTGTTAGCACCACCTTCTCTGTTTGAGGAACGGCTGCGTTCTGGCGTGCATTCTATTAGACGACTAGCCGAAACATTTATTGCTCAGCTGTTGAAGTCGCATGGTGTATTTGAGGGGGAGGAATCGCGGGAATTCTCTGCTGAGGAATTTGGGGCTGTGGCTCTTGGCTACATCAAGGCGTGGTTAGCTGAAGCCGTTGACATGGCAGCGACGCACGGGGGCACCGCAGTTGCCAGTGGAAGTGATCAAATCCTTCCCGTAGCTGAATTATTGCAAATGGAGGAGACTCGTCAGTTGGCCCTTCTGAGCGAGCCGAACTTTCCGCGAGTGTTGGCACTTTTCTGTTGGCTTGCAGTTGCAAACGTCCTCTCGGTGCTTCACATTCACCTTGGTGTAATGGCGGCAAATGGTGATGACTTGCTAAATGTCGATACCGACCCGGCTAAGCTTCTAGACGACTATGTTGCATGGCGCAACGTATGTGGTGGAGATGTTTCATCCCTCGTATTGCTCTTGGGCAAAGGTGCACCACGGCCTCTTTTCCTACGGCGAGCTGCGGCATTTATTGCATCTATTTTATAAGTTGAAGACGCGTATGTGTGTGATGCCGGCAACATTTGAATCCTGGGCAAGAGGGTGGGTGTGGGAGGGGGGGATGGGCTTTTCAGCATGGTGCTTAACGTGTCGACAAAAAATTTGAAAAAAAAAGAGGCAAATGTGCGTTGCTGGGCTGCTACGCTGGTTGCAGTTGCCTTCTCTATTTTTCGCCTACGGTTGCTTACTTTTCGGATAACAATCACATTCCAAAACATGTGGTTCACAATCGCCACACAAATCTCTCTTTATGTTTTTTGCTTTTACTTTTTCTCTCAGTGTTTTTTTTTTCAGGGTAGTGGCGTGAATACGCTTGAAAAAAAAAGGAGGAGGGTGTGCGGTTTTACGGTTCAATCGCTCAATCCCTTGTTGTTTTTTGCAT
>NW_027124456.1:17369-19910 GCF_001457755.1 Trypanosoma equiperdum | reverse complement strand
TTTTTTTTTTTTGCAGTCACTGCCTGAAAAGGGGTATATGCTGCTTTCTTTGTTAACTGAGTGGAATTGGTTTGTTTCCTCCTTCATTTGCTTCCTTTTCTTTCCATCTTTCCATCTACATTTCTCATTCCAAGTGCTCTGCCGGCAAACACCCGGTGCTGAGCAAGAAAAAAATAATAAAGTAAAAAAAGGAAACATAAAACAAGGGTGCAGAGCAACCGTGTGTGTCTGTGTGTGTGAGCCGTCGGTTACAACAACCGTTAATACTTTGCTGCCTTCGTATTTGTTTGTGCAGCGAAGCAGATAATAAAAATAATAATAAGCGTAGAGGACGAACAGTGTGTAGTGCATAATATATATATATATACATTAAACGTGTTGGGAAGAATAAACTTGGCGGAAGTATCAGCAGCACTGTATAAATAAAATAGAGGCAGTGATGCTCAATAGACTATTTGGCCGGGGCAAGAGCAAGAAGGATAAAGATAAGGATAAGGATAAATCAAAGGAAAAGGAAAAGAGGGATGGCGAAAGCTCCAATACAAAGAGTGGAAACAGTCACAAGAGTGGCAGCGAGCGTAAGGATGAAAATACCACCGAAAAGGTGACAAAGGAGGACTTTGAAACAATTGACACATTAGGAAAGGGATCCTTCGCATATGTAGTTCTTGTGCGCCGTGTGGGGACAAACAACTTATATGCTATGAAGGTGGTAAATAAACAGGGGCTTCTCGATCACAATCGATGCCGCGATGTCTTTATCGAACGTAATGTGCTCTCCCGTATTAATCATCCCTTCCTCTTAAAGCTCTACTGGACTTTTCAGTCCGAGCACAAACTCTTCTTTGTGATGGAGTACATGGCGGGAGGTGACCTTGACAAATATATGAATTCAGTTCCTAACAAGCAGCTTGACTTACCCACATCCAAGTTGTATGGGGCTGAGATCCTAATGGCAATTCTCACATTGCACGAACAGAGCGTCATTTATCGTGATTTGAAACCGGAGAACATATTGTTAACTGGAGATGGACACTGCGTTTTGGCGGATTTTGGTCTATCAAAAGACTTTTATGATGCCAAAATGGGTGAGAATGCATCGGTAACGGACATGCGGGCGAACTCATTTGTTGGTTCACCATTTTATGTCGCACCTGATGTTCTGAAGCAACGTGAGTACACGAACGCCGTGGACTTTTGGTCCTTTGGAATTCTGTTATACCGCATGTTATGTGGCCGCACGCCATTTAGTGGGAAGAATATGAAAGAAGTGTTCGACAACATTCTCTATTCGGATCTCCGCTTCCCAAGCACTGTTTCAATTCCGTCTGAGGCGAAAGATTTGATAAGTCGGCTGCTGGTGAAAGATGCAGCCCATCGCATTAAGGGACCAGAAGTAAAAGCTCACCCATTCTGGACAGGCATTAACTTCGATGAAGTGATGCAAAAGAAGGTGAAACCACCGAGGTGGGTACCCGCTCCATCAGTAGATAAGTTAATAGCGGAACGCTCAGCTGCACAAAGTGGAAACAACTCATCAAAGAATCCCGCACAGGTTGTTAACACACCAGCACATTCGAGTCAATTAAATGCTCGGCAGCAGCAACTCTTTAACGGGTTTTCATGTACTACTGATAATCATCTGGGTGGTGGTAGTTAGGGTGTCAAATATGCCCTCCTTTTCAGCATTGTTGGTAATGAAAGGGTGCAGTAAAGAAAAAAAAACGAAATAAAATCAAACAAAAACTAAAAAAATAAAAAAGGCAAACGTAACACAAGAAGAGGAAAATAAAACAAGAGGGTAATGAAAGAAAACAAAAGAGAGTTTGGGATGAAATGAGTGTGGATGAACGTTGTGACGAAAGAAGAGCATGAAAAGGGGAAATTAAGAGTAAGTAAAGTGTAAGTGTTTGTAGGAAGAAAAAAGGGGGTGCGTTAGGAGCTGGTGTAGATATGTGATGTTTGTGTTTGTGGCGTGAAATACAGGACTGATACTTTTTTTTTACTTTTTTTGATCTCTCTCTTTGTGTTTGTGTGTGTGTGTGTATGGTTTTTTCTTCTTCCTTCTTGTGTGGTGTGTGTTATAACTGTTGCGTTTGTCCTTGCTTGTGTATTTACCATTTCATGTGCATTTTCCACCCACCCCCTCATTTATTCCTGATATATTTCCCTTATCTACTTTTTCGATTCCGTTCCTGCCACCACGTCACGTTACCGCCATCCAACCAACCACTTTTTCAATTTTTCGTGTGTTTTATATGAATTAAATGCATGTAGGCTTTCATGTGCAGTAATTCCTCTTGTCATTAAACGACAACACACGGAGCCACGGACGCGTAACATTTCGTTTTTTTTTCTTGTTCTTATTGTTTGGAGGAGAGTTTCATCATTTATTGACTCTTTTCATAATTCCCTTGCAATATGAATGTATGTATTTATATATATAATATATATGTTTACTTGTGTTTCTGTGTGGGTATGTTTTTTTCCTTCTTTCTTGGAGCTTCAGATGTGATGATGCTAATGATCATGGTCAGCACA
>NW_027124456.1:16390-17347 GCF_001457755.1 Trypanosoma equiperdum | reverse complement strand
TTTTTTTTTCTTTCATTTGATTTTTCTCCAACATTTTTTTCTTTTTATTTAACTATTCCGTGCGGCGCGTCGATATGCCTTGAGTAATTAACTGATTGGCTCCCTGTGTTTTATTTTGTTTGCTTGGATGTGTGAAAGAGCGATGGCAGCAGCAGAAGCAGGAAATAAAAGAAAGAGGAAGTAAAAAAACAAAAAGGAGGCAATGGGAGAGAAAGTATATTATAACAGCAGCAACAAAATGAAAAAAAAAAAAGAAGGTATATATATACATTGATTAAACAGAAATTCAGGACAAAACAAACGAAAATAAAATAAAACAGATATCTCTTCACTGGCTCACCACTTCGTTTGTTATTTTACCAACAAATCCCGCTGGGCGTGTGACATGTGCAGTTATCCTTACGTCTGTGAAACCGTTATATTACCACTACTACTCTTCTTGCTCTTGTGTTTCTTGTTTCTTTTTAATGTTTTTTTTTCCTCTTTCACTTCACTTCACTTGCATGGCACTGCAGCGAACATTAGACTTTTTTTTTGTTTTCTTCCCTTGTTGGCGTTTTTGGCGTTGCTGTTTTCTTTTCTTTTTTTGAGGGGGGTGGGGGTATTATTATTGTTATTATTATTACTATCATTATTTATTCACTGCTATTTGCGTTTCTCCCGGTCAGACCGATTGAGATGCTCATATATCTTCCTTTTGATTGTTTTCATTTCCTTTTTGTTGATGATGATGATGATGATGTTTTTGATTTGTTTTGTTTTGTTTTGTTTTGTTTTGTTTTGTGCCCACCAGCACCTCACTGTCAGTTGTTCACACTTTTCCGCTACCTTTTTTTTTTTGCCGTGCAGGTCTCCAATAATATAAAGAAATATATACGTTTGTACTGAACAAATGATGACCTCTTGCATTGGGAAATGAGTGAAAATGCACCGGGTTGTAACGCAAACGCAGCGATG
>NW_027124456.1:10857-16378 GCF_001457755.1 Trypanosoma equiperdum | reverse complement strand
TTTTTTTTTTTTCGTTTCTTCATCACTTTTGTTTTTCTTCCTTCCTCTTGTGTCAGTTTCCTCCCTTCCTGTATCGCAAAGTGAAGGCTTTTTCCCCCTTTTTTGTTTGGTTTGGTTTCCTTCGCTTTCACCCCAACCACTGTGTTAGTTACAAACTGTAAAGTTACGCAAAGAAGTACACACATATATATATATATACGCGCATAGTGACGGTTTTGAAGCGTAAAGAAATGAAAGAAGTTAAAGGGGAAAATGAGTTTTTAAGCTGCAATGTGGAACTGTCAGAAGGTGTTGAAGATATTGCTGATGCCTTAAAACTTTGGGAGGATCAATTATATGCAGTAGAGCCACTTCTTGCAATATCGCTCAAGCTTCAACACCTCCAAGACACCACTCGCGGCATTGTTGCATCACTTGCCACTTCCAAAAAGAAATTACTGCAATCCACAAGATGCCACAAATATAAGCGTCAATATTTACTAAAAATGGAAGACACACCAAAGAAAGAAACAGCGTTATCGGATTTTTCTTCACCCGATCCAATTGATGAATATGTGCGGCTGCATAAATGCAAGAGGGCGAGGGATGTAAATGTAAATGTAAATGCAAATGCAAATACGGATGCGGGTGATGTTTCGTTGAGTGTTACCGCTGAGGAACATCAGACATGTGTGGAGGCGCTTCTTCGATGGGTTGATGAATCCATGCCATCGGTTGCGGAACCTCATCTCACAGCCTCACGGAAGAAATTAGTCGCTCTCCTCACAAAAGGGGAATCACATGGAAAAGCAAAACCAACTAAAGAAACGCTCAGTAATGCTGATGCATTTTGTAGTAAGCATTGGGCATATTATGCGGAGCAGCTGCATGCCGCACACAATGATGAATATGCGGCACTTAGGCGGGTGTGTGCTACGGATATCGGTGAGAGAATTCGCTCTCAAATGAAGTGGGAACAGTCACAAAGCAATTCAGTTCATGTCGTCACGCCTGCTGCTTCTGCTGGTGGTCTTCAGAGAAGTTTCACGCAGTTGTTAGGCGCAAAGGATGCATTGGCGGATTGTCAAAAAGCTGTTACGGTTTTATTATCGCTTCTGGGTGGCGCACTTGATGAATACGATGAACAAACGCACAACGTCATCAAACGCGAAGAGGCATTTTGGAACAACGTACGAATTGCTGAATGTGAAAGTGAAGCGTTACGTTCCTTGTCTCTTCGTGTCAAAAAGCATTGTTGACTGCATCGTCTGTCATAAGTGCTTTTTCCCCCTTGTTTTAAAAAAAAAAAACGAGCATTGTCTCTACCTTGTATTACGTATGATGCCTTTTTTTCCACTTCGTTTTTGTTGGTGTTTACCTTTTTTTCTTCCGTTATTTTTACCATTTTCCCTGTATTTTCTCTCTGTCTCTGTATCTGTTGTTGCTGTTTTGTTTTCGTTTTCGTTTTTGTTCTTTGCTTGGCTCCTTTTCATGATTGTGAAGACGAGACCTCCGACACGAGGTATCGAAGGTTATGACGATTGTGCTGTTTAATTCTATGAATCCACATTACGTTGGAATTAATAAAACGGAACTTTCGCCTGGCGGTGGAGGGCGATGTGGACGCGTTTCTGCATCCTCCCGGGGGGGATCATATATTTTCAGTGACAAAAATGTCGACCCCTTGAAGGTGCTAAAAACTTCCTTTTTTATTTTTCTCTCTATTTTTTTTCTATTTGTTATTTTTGTTATTGTTATTGTTGTTGTTGTTTTAGTCCTATAATTGGCGCGTGTTTCGCCTCATTTCATCATTCACACCATATCCTTTGTTGTTTTCATCTTTTCCCCCACACGTACTTTACATTTCTTTCCTCTTTTTTTTTTTTATTTTATTATTTTTTTCACCCTCTGCATGTGTATGGTTTGCATTGCGTGTGGGAAAAAAAATAAAATAAACTAAAATAAACAACAAAAGATGGGTAAAACTAACACAAAAAAGCAGGAGGCTCGTGTTGCCCGCCTGCGTAGCCTTCCAAAGTCGGAGAGGCTCGTAAAGATTGCACGAATTAAAAAGCGTGAGGGAAGGATTCTCGACTCAGCAGAGAAACATGCCTTAAAGATGTCTTCCGAGTATGGTGAAATCATACGGCTTTGGGAGGTTCTCCGCACATCTGAGGGACAATCTAAAGAAGAGGAAGAGAAGGAAAAACAAAAAAAGAAAGGAAAGAACAAAAAAGGGGAGGATTCCACCGATGATGTGAAGCAGCAGAAACTCAGTCGATACAAACACAAATACCCAACAGTTGACAAACTGCTAAAAAAGATTGAGCCAAAATTCGACACATATGTGAGGACGCCTCGTACAAGTCGTGTCATTCAGTCCATGATAAAGTACGGCTCAACTGAGCAGCTTGGGAAAATTGTTGGACTAATTTCTAGTGGATATGCGAACTACGCAACTGATGCGTATGGTCATTTTGTCGTCGTCGCATTACTTCGTCATGCACCGCATGATTTGTTTGATAAAATCCTGTCACTCACCATTCCCGCCGTCCCCACGCTGATTTCGCATCGCTTCGGCATTGAGGTGATCCACAGCGCGTATAGCAGTAACCTTTGTACGGCTACGAACCGAAACCTTCTAATTTTAGCCGTGTTCAAGGACAACATTGCGCTCATGAAGCGGTGGAAAGGTTATCCCATTTTGGAGGATGTGTTAGCGCAAGAGGTGGAGCAGCGCAAGAGACTTCTTCCTAAACTCTTTGAATTGTGTGAAAAACTTGTGTCGCAAAAAAGTGCTGTGGATTTCCCATTTGTCCAGCGCTTAGCCGCTGCCTTTATTCGAAACGGAACAAAACACGAAGTATCTGAGCTGTGTGACACACTTCGACCACATTTGGCGGTGCTGTGCACAATTCGCGAGGGAGCACCTCTTGCATCACTTGCCTTTTCACTTACGGAGCCTAAAAAGCGAAAGGTTATTTTACGCGCCTTCTCTGAAAACCTTGGTGTACTCGTGGTGAGCAAATACAGTGCTCCCGTCATTGCGCGTCTATTTGATATTGTGTATGATGTGCAACTTCTCTGCAAATATGTGGTGAATGATGTGGTCTCGCATATTACACAACTTATCAACAGTCCCTTTGGACATCAAATTTTGTTACACCTTTTAACACCACATGACGAACGCAAAACTAAATTCCTCCTTCCCAACTGGTTCCAACATAACCTTTACTCCGTGGAGAATACGCGGTGGAATCGCCACACATGGCTCACACATGAGTACAAGGAAGAGGAAGTTGAGCTGTGTAGCAAAGACGCTGAGCAAACGCATTTGGCTGTGTTGCCAACTTTAATTAAAAAGTTCTTGGAAGTTCTGAGCAACTCCGAAGTGGCTTCAAAACTTAATAAACATTACGTGGGTCTCATTGCAAGGGAGGTGCTGCATGTTCATGAAAAGGAGCCAGCTTACCGGAAGGCACTGAAGCTTTCAGCGAATGATGTTCAAGTGCTGGAACGCTTATCGCTTTCACGTGGAAAGAAGGAACCACGACATGAAGAAGGCGGAAATTCTGTGGGGAAAATCACATCAGAGGTACAAAACAAAACGAAAGGGCGGAGGTTGGAACGGCCGCAAATGCAAAAACCCGCCGAGACTCCCCGAGTTGTTAAAAAGATGATGAAAAGTAGCGGTGTTGAGAGATCTCGCAAGGAAGGAACTAAAGTGGAAACTGTGAGCCATGCGGTGAGTACACTCAAGAAGAAAAAGAAGGTTCTCCCCAAGAAATAACGAACTGTTTTTTTTTCCTGCTTTGTTTACGCGGGCGAAGAATAAATGTCACAATGGTGTGAAATGGGGCGGGGGAGGGGAACAGAAGCCCTTCGTTCTTTCCCTTCCTTTTCAAGTTAGCAGTTGGATTACTTCAGAAGGCACAAAACAAAAAAAAAAGAAAAACACATAGCAGGGCAAAAAAAAAAAATTTTAAAAAGGAGGAGGACGAGGAGGAGGGAGGAAAGAGGACAAAGTTACGCAGCACAAATGCAACGTATGCGGTTCCGCTATTTAGAGGAGAGAAAAGTTAAATTGATGTTAGTGTTAGTGCGCCACGCGTCGTCATGCGCACCAAAACATAATTCTTCGTTTCAGGTGTATGCGTTCGAACTCACCATTACCTCCTCCCTTCCTCCCCCCGCCCCACGCAACCGACCCGAATGACTCTCTTAATTCGTTATTCGCACCGTTAAAATCATTTTTGTTTTCACAATGTGCAACGCATCCATTCCTTTTCACCCACCCACCCCCCCCATTCCCTATCACTTAACATAAGTTTCGAATAAAAATAATAATAATAATAACAAAATAAAATAAAAATAAAGTGAACGAAAAGTTGCGGTTTGATGTGTGTCCCAACCCATTCTCTTGAATGTGCAATATTTTCCCCTCCTCTCTTCTCGTATCTCTTCTTTTAATGTTTACTCCCGCATTGTTTGTTTATGTGTGTTTGATTGAGTGGGGGGGGGCCCACAGTGAAGGAAACACGGAAGAAAAACCTTTAGAAACCAAACAAACAAATAAATAATAACACCAACATCAGGGGAAATAATACCGGAGCGAAGAAGTACTGAATTCAAAGTGATATATAGAATAGAAAGAAAAATCAATCAAAAAAAAGGAGTATTAAACACGAATAGAAGGTACGCAACGAGTAGTCTCCTCATATCTGATTGCATACCCACACTCTGTTATTATCACTCCCTTCTATTTTATTTTTTATTTTGTTGTTGTTAGAAGAAAGAAAAAAAAACTGAGAAACGAAAAAAAAAAGGTTGTGGTGGTGGTACTGTTGAAGAAATAAATGCCACCAAAGAAGAGCAGCAATGCCAAAGCCGGCAAATCCGAAGCTGTCAGCGAAGTGAGCAAAATTAATATGGATTATGTGCAATATGAACTTCCATCACCTGATATGGCTGTTGTGGAAAAATATATTGAAACGGCCAAAGCGAAAGCTCGCGCCTCATCTGCGCAACGAAGGCGGGAAGGCCGAAAGAGTTGTTGGAGGGCGGCGTCACCAAACATGTCACTTTGCAAAAAAATTCGTGGAGTGTTTTGTCCAAATATCTTTCAAACTCTGAAAGGACCTGTGAGGGATTTTGTGTTGGGATTTGTCGTTACTTTCTTCGTCATGTATGTATTTTTTGTGGCGTTGTATTTCGAAAAGGCGCCTTCCAAGCGATAGGCGGTAAAATAGATCTCAAAAACAAAAGAAAGAAAAAAAGAGGGACTGAAGAAATGAAGATGAAGATGAGAGAAATGAGTGAAGAAGTTACGAGGGGAGGGAGAGAAAGAAAAAGAAAAAAGGGAAGGAGGGAAGGAAGGAAGGAAGGAAATAATTTCAAAATAAAACAAAAAAAAGGGAAGTGACCACAAATAGACGGCAACGCAAACGTTTTACGGTGTCGTATAATTTGGTAACCATCTTTAATGAAAAGTGTCTTCATTAGGCGAGGGACACCGTTCGTTTTTTGTTTTCTTTATATATAC
>NW_027124456.1:10189-10827 GCF_001457755.1 Trypanosoma equiperdum | reverse complement strand
TATTTATTTATTTATTTATATTTATATATCCTCTCTCTCTCTCTGTGTGTTCCTCTTCCTTTCCCTATCCCTTTCTCTCTAATTCGCTAAATCTTCATTTATCTTCTTTCCATCCCCTCCCTTTCCACATCCTTTGATTTGTTTTGGAGGATTTTCGCACATCTTGTCGAGTTTCTACCGATTATTGTGATGGTGAATTCTCGAATGCATCAAATGGTACAAATATTTCTTTCTGTTGCTTTTGTGTTCTCCCCTCTTTTTTTCTTTTAGGCGTTGTTATTACCGCTACGGTTGGTATTTTTGTACTTTCTTCGCATTCTTTTGGAATGTGTTGTCTTTGTATTTATTTAAATCTTGTTCTTGTTGTCGTTTTGCCTTCATACTCTTACAGTTCTAAACAGAAACAAACAAAAAAAAATACCTTTACATCACTTTCCTTTACTTCCCTCTTACTTCATTTCTTTCTTTCGGCTTTCCTCTACCCATCTGCTGTTTGATTTATTTATTTATTGGTGCTTATGCGTCACGTAAATGTGCACATGAATAAATAAATGAATGAATTGTTCTTTGCTTTATTAGTTCAAGGGAGAAAAAATAAATAAATAATAAATAGCAGTAACAGCATCACCAACAGTAGC
>NW_027124456.1:7429-10173 GCF_001457755.1 Trypanosoma equiperdum | reverse complement strand
AAAAAAAAAAAAGAAATAGAGGTGTGAGTTTATTTGCATCATTTATAAATATTAATATCAAATATAAATGCCTGAGACGCCACAGCGAAATGGATTCAAGCGTCCAAGTCTTGCAGCTAAATTATTCGGTGATGCGGATGTCGTTTATTCGAGAGAAACAACATCTCGACTAACGGATTTTGCGGGAACATTTTTAGTCGGATTTTTCGCGGTTTACTTCACAATTGCGGGATATTTACTTTATCGTGAGGCAGCGCTCTCGTAAAAAAAAAAAATAATATAATAATAATAAATAAATAAATAAATAAAGGAGAAGAAGAGAAAAATAAAATAAAATAAAACGTGTCATGGCGATGTTGTTGGATATTATTATTATTATTATTTATTCCAACAATGAAGATGCACCCATAACGATCAGTTGAAGGGAAGGAAAGTGTGAAAAATCAATCATTACACTACCAATTTAGACATAGCTTTGGAGGGGAGATATCTTTTTTTTTTAAAAAACAAAAAAAAATCTCCCCGGGTCCCTTTTGTGTTCTTCCTTTTATACGTGCGGTTTGTTGCGCTGAGAACTCACTGAGAAGTGCGTGACTGCGTATTTAAAAATTAAAATAAAAAAACACCGTCACCTTCCCTCGGTATTTAGTTAATCATTATATTGCCATACCTGTTTTTATTTTACTTTATTTACTTACTCACTTTGATCACAATGTAAGTTCTCGGGCCGGTGCCGTTTTTTTTTTTGCAATTTTTGGTGTTATGATCTTTCATTCGTCCCTCTTTTTTATCTCCTTTTTTTTCCTTTTTTTTTTTCCACTGCTTTCTCCGCCTACACACTTTTAAAAATGAAATCAAAATTGTGCAGCATTTTTGCGCAGAAAGTCAATGTACTCCCTTTATAAAAGCTAAGAGAATGGGGGAGTGTTGCGTACGCTCATGCGTTTTTGTGAGGATTAATGAGTTTTAATCCTTTCAAAACAAAAACACAAAAGGGAGAAAATAACAGGGACAAAGGGGGAAAAAAAAAAAGTAGCAATGTTTTGTTTATTGATAATCCGCTAATTTATCTTAACTGCGTTACGGAATATATGATATATATTTGTGTGTATATTTATTTATGTATATTTGTGTGTGTACGCGTGCATGTGAAATATCCAACACTTATTGCGTCATTTTGAAATTTATACCTTCTTTCTTTTTTTGTGTGTGTTTTCCTTAAAATAATTCCGCTCCGCTTGGTTATTGCTCTGAAAGCTCAAGCGGCGCAGCGGGGGGGGCGATTTCCCGTTGTTGTTGCTATTATTATTATTATTATTATTATTATTGCTATTGTTGTGTGTTGTTCTTTTTTTAAAAAAAAATAAATAAATAAAAGGAAACAGCATTGTATGCTCCGGTGTATACAATGTAATGCGGCGGTCTACCGAATTGTTCAGCCGGAAAACGAGGTGGTTGAGAAGTGTGGGACATGCGGTAGGCGGTGTGATAGGTATTATGAATTCTCTAACTGTCAAAAGTGGATAAGCATCACGTTGCTTGAGAAACCTGCATGGATTCATGTGTTATTTAACAAAAAAGATATCCGCGCGACATTATTTTGCACAGCCCTCCTGTCACGACTTATTGAAGCGTACGTCGTGCGAACGAGTTTGGTGTATGGCGCCTTACGCATGCTTCGGTCTAAGGGACCGGTTTCTAACGTAAGTTCGGTTGCGACACTTCAGCTTTTCCGGAATGTGAATCCCAAAATAGAACCGCTGATGGCGTATCAGGACACTTTGCCCAATATATTTATTTGTGCTTGTGGAGAATATTTGCTTTGCCTTTTGGTCACTGTTATATTTGCGCTTCATTCGTGGCGTCGTGGTGGCTCGGCTTTATGGGATGTTGTACTCACATGGATGACATGTGTTAATCTTGCCTATTCAGCGAAGTTGTGTTTCGTAGTGTTCCTTATTTGGCGCATTCCCATCGCATTAGTATCCCTGGTGGATCTTATCAGTCTCCTTTGGGCTGCTCGCGGTTTCAGTCTTGTGGAAAATAGATATCCACCATTATTTACATCTGTTGTTGTGCTGATTTGTACGGCAGCCACACGATATCTCTTCCGTAGTGTTACGCAGTGGAGTCCACAACTTCTGGTGTGATCGAAATGAATGTGAATGTCTCTTTTTCCCATTGTTCTCGCCCTTTTGTAATCATATTTATATATTTTTTCTTGTTTTTTTTTGTATTCTTCCGTCCTCGGTCCGGTCGGTTACCACTGTAAATGTAACCTACAACTTTCCTTTCCTTTCCTTTCTGCTTTGGTTTGGTTTGGTTTGGTTGCACCGAAAGCACTTTTCTACTTCTCCATCGCCGCAATAATTGTTTTTTGTGGTGTTTCCCGTTCATTCGGTATCAGCATCAGATGGGAACTTTGTCGCTGCTTCTTTTCTTTGTTGTGTACCTTCCTCTTCTCCACTATTAATTGCGGTGCCCTCTGATTTATTTGCTTCGTCGTGTATATGCTGATGTATGTATATATATATATATAGAAATATATAAATATACATGTGTGTATATGTATATATTGGCCCTTTTTGTTTCAATTTATTTCTTCGTCGTCTTTTCATGTTTCGTTATTGTGCAAGTAGAAACACCCACAGGTGTCTGACACTTAGGCATAACAGTGTAAAAAGGTGGGGATTAGTTACGGGTGGAAGAAGAGGAGGAAGTTGAGGAAAAGATAGCAACGAAAC
>NW_027124456.1:2716-7405 GCF_001457755.1 Trypanosoma equiperdum | reverse complement strand
AAAAAAAAAAAAAGAAGAGAAAACGATAGAAGGGAGAGTAAAAAAACGGAAAAAAAACGGAAAAAAGTTAAGAGAACAATCATAGGGCAATAAAATAAGGCCAAATTTTCGCACAGGTGATAAACAGGAAACAATGGATGCGAAACTTGTGTTCTGTGCGCACTCGCTCAAGTTACCAACGCTGAGCATTCCCCCAGCTCTGTCAGTAGATAATGAAACCATCAACTTCAGATGTCCGGAACCTCTTGCAGAAGCTGGTTTCCCCGTTCCAAACGCATCATTTACTGCTGACGTGATGATGGAGCAACCGCAATCCCGCTCCATTTACCAGCGGGTGTTCGCAACAGCTGCACGGGATTTCGAAGGGCGTAAAAATCTGGTAGTTTTCAGCTACGGCGTGCGTTCCACACCGAAACGGCAGCTTATGTTTGGTTCGGAATCGGGTAGCGGTTATGCTGCGAAGATCATTGGCGATGTTGTGGATGTTGGTGCCACCAAAGGCATCTTCGCCATCTCTGCGTATGGTGTTGGTTCCTCAGAGCATCTCACCGACTTCACTGATGAGAATAACGAAATGGGAGTAATTGTAGAATCGGTGAAGGAGGGCCCGCGTGTGCGTATGGTTGGGCGTGTTCGTGTAACGTCATCGGAGGATGTGCGTTCCGTTTTTAACACAGTTACGAAGAACTATCAAAAACATTTCGAGTCAGTACTCCGCGAGAGGCAACCAACAGCTGAGCTTGAAGCCCTTCCGCCATATATGCCTGAGTCAATGATTCTTCAGCTCTACCGTTATGATGATGAGGAAGCATTCAGCGAGTATGTGGAAGCGAACTCCATGACGTTTGTTGCACTGGGAGACTCGGAACGACCTGTTCTTTGTGGAATTGAAGAAGAAACTCAGCAGGAGTATGAAAAGACACAGAAAGTCCTTGCGTCAGCAGTAGGAATTATCTCCAGTATTCGCTGTAATCGTCTGCGCATTCCATTCGGCAAGTCGAAATTAAGTCAGCTCCTTCGCCGTGCATACAATGCCGAGAAGGGCAACCCCAACAACGGCTACAATGAGCCAACATCAACCGTTTTTATTATTCATGCCTTTACAGACGCTGTTTGGGCAGAGGAGTCATACCACTGCCTTTTACTCTCGCGACGAGTTAGCAGCGTTGTTGGCACGAGCAGCATCGGTTCCATTACGCGCGACCTCAGTGTCGATAAGTGGCGTTTGGATCAAGATATTATGGAGTTGCGTGATGAGCTTCAAATTGCGCGCACAGTGTATGACTACAGGCCCTGTATATATGACCAACCGAAGCCAGTTCAGAATATCAGAGAGGAGGAACAGAAACGCATTAGCGCCATTGTTTCAAAACGGGAGGAAGCCCGTGAAAGGCAGTTGAGTTTGGTCCGCGAGCAAGCCAAGCAGGATGCTGATAAAATCATTAAGGATCTCGAAGCTCGAACGGGGACGACGCTCTCGGCGCTGGAGGCCTCCCTCGAGGCGAAAATGAAGGAAAACTCGGCGCTTCATGCGGACAGGGAAAAACGAATTCATGAATATGAGCAAACCTTAGAAAAGATTCGCAAAAAGAAGCAGGAGGAGGAATCCGCGTGCGAGAAGCTACGTGAAGAGATGCTCCAGCTTGAACAGGAACTTAGTGTTCGGCAAAACGCAATTGAGAGCAAGCAGAAGAATTTGGAAATGATAAAGCTGGATAAGTCAAAGGGCCGTGACGCGGTTATGCGTGAGCGACAGTCCATACAAGCGATGCGCAAAACGGTGCTAGAGGAGAGGCGGCGTCAGCGCAAACAGTGGATTAACCAAATAAAAGAAATCAACGCTAAGGTTATTGATCAGGTCCGGATGCTGGCCGAGGAACGGAAGAAAAACGGTGAGCAGCCCACAGCAAATGAAGAGGCTGCTGAAAAGGCAATCATCGCGGATGTGCGAACTATCGAGGAATACTTGCCAAAACTCATTTCACTTGAGGACGTTCCCGTGAATTTGGAGGAGACGGAAGCCATTCGCCGACAATTTGCGGATGTGTTTGCGGAAGAGAAAAAGACATATCTTGCGCGGATCGAAGAGGAGAAGGCGCGGAGAGAAAAGCTGGAGCGTGGCCTCGAAGTATATCGTCAGCGCCTACTCGACACATATCAAGCTAAGAAAAAGGAGAAGGTGCATGACGCCATAACAAAAGAGCAACACCTCAGCTCATTGGTGGATCAAGTCATTACGTACTTGCGCAACGGTGTCCGAATGAGCAAAATTTCAAGCAAAGGAAATATTCGCCGGCGGTTCTACTTCCTCTCCGAAGATTACAAACGCATTCACTCCTGTGAGATTGATAACCAAGGCGCGCCAATCAGCCGGAAGAAACCACCCGTCACCATATGGCTGAAAGATATAAAGAAAGTGGTTATTGGCGTATACACATCTTCATTTACAAACTTTAGCAGTGAGGCTCAGTTGGCGAAGACGCGTCAGGAGGCCGTTTCTGACAGCGGAACTTACCGTCAAGACCCAACGCAAAACATCACCGCAGCCAACCTTGGTTTGCATAATTACAGATCCTTTGCACTTCTGCTTCGTGGAGGTAAATCTCTGGAAGTTGTTTGCGAAACGGACAGCGACTGCGAGGCTTGGCTTGTTGCGCTCAAGCGACTCCTTCAAATAAAATCTCCTATTGAGCGAATTCTTGAGGAAAGGATGAACGGCAATACGACGAAAGAATCACCAAGTAACACACATGAAGGTGCTGTTGATATAAAATGGGGTGGTTCACTTGATATACACAACATGCGCGGGTTTGTTTCCCTGTCGTCTGAAGAAGCCACGCTGTGTAGTGAAAACCACATCCCGCCCGCTTTGTTCCTTCGGATGAAGCAAGAAATGGCAGAAAAGGCGGAAAGGAATACCATCACGATTTATGATGTCCGTGTTTCTTCCGGTCTTGACTTATTCCGCTCAGGGAAGCTTTATGATTTCCTATGCGAAAAGAGAGTCATACCGCTCCCGTACTGAGCGGTGAAGGAAATATGAGAGTGTTATCAGGAGCCAACAGAATTTGTTTCTGAACTTTACCTTCCCTTCCTCTTTATTATTTCCCCTTATTTCAGTGATGATTCTGCTGCCGTCGCATTGTCCCACCCGCTACGTTCAATTATTTAGTAAATAGTTGGGAAGGGTGTCCACGTTTTTTTTTTCAAGTTCTTTTTTTTTTTTTTTGGAACTTCCGGTCATATCCGAAATGGGCAGGGAGGTAGAAAGAGGAGGAAAGAGCAATATAAACTTGGTTCCAGTCTGCGTTGCGTGAAATCCCCACGTTTCGAAACTGAAATAATATGTTCGAATGTTATGCTTAATAGTAACAATCACAATAATAATAATAATACGTCTCACATCATCTTTCTTTCTTTCTTTATATTTAAATTTTTATTTGACAAAGAAAAAAGGATTATGGGTTCATAGTTAGGAAAAAATGACTATATTTCCCCAATAACTGAGTTAAGGCGCATACCGCAGCGACATGCGAAACCCAAGTCTCAGTACCACTCAAATATACATTCATTAGTTAAAAATTTTTTGCTTGCGGAATGAAGCTCGTTAGCTCACGCAAAAGGTGACGAAGTGGAACCGGCAATTTTTACAAAAAAAAGCGTTATTGCTTTAATGACACAAGGGTGGGTATTCTTCGTAAAAACATAACGGCGTGGTATGGGGTCAAATATGTGGATAGCCGCATGGTTTAATTTTCGCACATGAAAAAAGCTCACCTGCAGCCACATCTCACTAGGGAAAGTTAGGAAGGGCAGGGTGCTCCCGCAAACAATGTGACGGAAGGATCAGAAATGATGCATTTGAAGATGGGGGCTGCCGGATTTTATTATTTTGGGCCGGGGGAATACTCTTGCAAATGTGTGGAACGGGGGAAAAGGCAACACGAGGGGAGGGTTTTTTTTTTAAAAAAAAAAAGTGTCCGGGGAACAGGAATTTAATACGCTGTGCGGAGCATGGTGAAATTGGCAGAGGATGGTTTCATGGGAAGGACAGAGGTAGAATTCGGGCAAAACTGCTTGGAAGAAACTAAGCGAGGGTGCAATTTGTTAGAAATATCTAAATAAAGCGAACGTGGCGGATTGGGGGAAAGGGCGAGAGGAAACGCAAGAAACGCGAGCGCTTCTGTCAAATACGGAAATACAGGAAATTGGAAGCAGGGCCAAGTTATCCGGTCAGATGCATAAAGACGCAACTCCCTCGTAATAATCCTCTGGAGAATACCATTAGGAAGTTTTATTTTTAAAAAAAAAAAACTTTCGAAGTTCAACGCAAGATTCTTCGGAAGTACCGCAAAACTAAAACCGTGCCTACACTCGCTCCAGTCGACAAGACGCTTTTAGCTAGTTTCTCAGTTGAGTTTGCACCTTTTGCTCCCAAGCATACTTGTTGTTTTGCTTTATCTGAAGAGATATAAAAAAAATACCACGCATCCGCAAAATGCGTCTGAACCAAACCGATCTTTTATGTATCGTATCAACTAGCCGATGAGGTGCGTGAGCAAACTTCCTTCATAGAATTGCTAAAACAACAGGTGTGTGGGGAGGAAGAAAGTGTTGTATAACAGTTTTTCATCGTTAAGACTCCGTGGGCACGTACCTGAACCAAACGTTAGGATTTAAGGGGTGTGC
>NW_027124456.1:2472-2706 GCF_001457755.1 Trypanosoma equiperdum | reverse complement strand
GAAAAAATAACTTAAGTGGTGCTGGGAGGCGGTTTACACCGCTGGAGGTGAATAATCTTCGTATGGAAGTCACGCATTCGCTCCCATTCCATTCGCACCGCGGCTTCTGTTCCAGGCAAGTTACCTTGCTTTCGAAACCAGAGCATCCTCTTTTAGAAGACGTAGTCGGTTTTTTTCCCTCCAGTCCATTATCAGTATTATTAGATTCGTCCTTTTCTTTTTCGCTTGAATTGC
>NW_027124456.1:0-2462 GCF_001457755.1 Trypanosoma equiperdum | reverse complement strand
AGACGTAGTCGGTTTTTTCCCCTCCAGTCCATTATCAGTATTATTGGATTCGTCCTTTTCTTTTTCGCTTGAATTGTTTGGGACAGGTCGTGCCCCCCTCTTCAATTCGTTTACTTGGTTTTGAATCTTCACGAGGTACTCCTCGACTTGGATTAGTTCTTCCATTTTGGTTGCAGCTTCTCGCAACTTTAGATACCACGAAATTGTTGGCGTGCTTTCATTGACGTGTCTTGGGATATATATTACACATCGGCCATGGCCAACCTCGGTGCTTCCGTCGCAGCCGTTGTGTAAGTCGGCGCCGCGCGCGCCCAGTAAGTTTCGTGAATCCGATGAAGAGTCCGGTATTTCCTGGAGTTCGCCGAGGAAGAAAGCGACCGCCTCTGAGAGCGCTTGAAGCGGCCGAGTTTTCTCTCTCCTCACGTTGCTGCACTTGGGATGGAGCAAATTCCAGTGATCAGGAGAATTTCTCTGGGGTACCCATGATCCTACATAAGTGGTGTTGCATCCATCACAGCAAACCGCGCTGCCGCCTTTGCCTTCGCTGGATGCTGCACAGATGCACAGATGCACAGTAAATCAAGCGCCAGCGCATCACCCGCTTTATTTCCGGGCTGGCCGCCAACTCTTCCACATAACTCCGACCTCCCACCCCGCGTGCGCCCGACCACCACCTGTTTATGACCGTTGCCGTACAGCGCTTCTGTTAAATTTTTTCTGATAGCTGATAAGGCCCGGTCGTTCCATAAATCACCGTTCTCTTCCTTATATGTTTTCGCTTTTAGTTTAAGTTCCTCAACTTTTTTAACATTTTCTTCGGGCGCTTCGGTCTCTCCCTGAATTTCGTCTTCTGTTTCCTTAACCTTGCGCTCCAGATCCTCCGGTGTTTGTATATCCAGCGCAAGATTTACAAAACCACACAGCGCTTCGAATTCCTTTCCATTCACAATGTTGTTTTCATGCGCCTTTGAATTGACGCAGATATGTTGCAGCGTTACCACCGCAACAAACACGATGTAACTCCTCATCCCCAACAATTTCGTATATGCCTTTTTGTTCACAATGATGTCACTTGTCTTCCCAGAAAATTCGAAAGATGACGTACCAAACTTAGCGAAAAATACACACATACCACGTAGGTGAGGATCATGACGAATAAAAAGCTCTCTCGGCTTCTTTCCCCAGCACACACACAAAAAATTGTTACATAACGTTTCAGCTCCCTTGAGAAGTCATAGCATCACAAGAGAGCTCCACATGGAAGCCACCGCTGCTATCTTGATAGCAGCATCAAAAAGCCAGACACAAATTCCAAAAAAAGAAGGTGATACCACCTTAATTATTCATCCAAAGAAAAACGAATTCATATGCGATTGTTAATAAACCCACATATTGTTAAAATGAAACACACGTACACATAAAAGCAAAATATAAAAAAAGATACTGCACGACAATGTTGGTAGCGTACCAGTAAACTAAGACATACAAAAAAGGGATAGAATCATTAATGTAAAAATATCAGTTGTTATATCTATATAGTTGAATCCACTATTATTTACTTCAGCATTGCCACCTTCACCATCATCCTGACCTCGGTTACTTCGCCATAGCTCAGCATCACCACCTAGCTTCACCTCAAGAAATATTTCCTCTGCCTCATGTTGGTATTCTTCCAATTCGTGAAGATGACTGTCAGACTCTTTGGCATACTTTGCCATTTCTTGTAGTTGCTCGGTGGCGTTAGTAAGATGGTTGTACCAAGGGATCCCACCATTTTCAAGTGTGTAGTTGTAGCTGACACATGTGAATCCAGCGGTATGACCCGTGCAGGTGCGATTCTCGTTGTTTAATGTTTTCACATAACCAAGAATACCCTTCACCTGATACTTATCCTGTTCCATTTCCACTAACGCATCGAACTGAGCTAGCGCACTCTTTAAGGTTTTCACATTAGATGCAATATTCTTGTACACGCAAGCTCTACTAATCACATCCCATGCCTCAGTATGGTTGTATCTTATATTGTCGGGGTCGCACTTGCTGCTGTCACCTTTACAATGTGCAGCCATCATAGTCCAACTACCATTTTTAGGTCTCCTTATTTCATCCTTACAAGGACAATTTAACCCATTATATATATTGTTATCATCGCTATCGGGAACATCTAATTTATATACATGATTATTTGGCTTTTCGAACTTCTTAATTAAATCAACAGCCTCTCCCACACATAGGCAGAAAAAGTCATTAATTAGCGTCTTTCCGACTAACTTGTCTCCAAAAGAACCGCAGCTCGTGTCTGCATTGTAGACACTATTGAACAGCAGTGATTTGTTTCCTCTCATGGCTTCCTCCAGAGTTTTATTCTCATTTCTTGCCACATCCACAGCATCGCCATACACAGCTTTCAACATGTTTTCTTCAGCAGAACGACTTGCATTCAAGGCTTTTGTCCTATTCAC
>NW_027123909.1:1276-1622 GCF_001457755.1 Trypanosoma equiperdum | reverse complement strand
AGTCGACCTTGAACGTTATGAGTTTTTAGCTGTTATAGGCGACTCCGGTCGCCTTGTAATATTGTAAAGATCACTCAGTTTATCCATGAAAATTACAATTTTGATTCCAAGCCAGTTTGCTGTATATATCACATTTGTCATTTAGAGTCTCTCATTGCTTCTACTACACTATAACTTCTGTTTCGTGGATGTTTATGAGATGACGATATAACGCTGCTTGTTCGCTCGTACGCATGACTTTGAGCATTTCGTAGAGTTATTCTTCTTTATTGTCGGGATAATTCGTCTCTCGTTCTGCACCTGCGATCATGGATGCATGCTTTTATTGTGTAGCTTCTTTCTATGA
>NW_027123909.1:676-1212 GCF_001457755.1 Trypanosoma equiperdum | reverse complement strand
TCTTATTCTTGAGTTGCTTTTTGTGACTTGTGCGGTGGTCAACACATCTGTTGTTACTATTGCTACATATGCTGGAGTAAGCCCATTTGGTCTGGACAATGCACCGTTTTTCTTTCATTACAAAGATATCCTTTCTCTTTTGTATAGGGTAATGACCATCATCATGTTTATTTTTGAAAGTGTGAATATTACATCTACTTCTTCCCCATTTATTTTTCCCTTGCCTTTCATAATAATATTTTTAGTGTTCTTTGTCACTTCGTCTCATACTTCCTGTCACTGTCATTCATTTTATTCCATGGTTCACTTACCATTGTATTAAATGCTTCAATTTTGGTTTGTATTCTGTATAGACCACCATCATTTTTATTATAATATTAATATATGCAAAATCACAGCGCAATCCTATTATTATCATAATTATTGTTTTTTCATTACTATTATAACTCTCAATTACTCCTGATATTCTTAAAGTGAGAGAGTAAACAAAATACTAAAAATTTCAGACACTATCACCAAAGATTTTTTACCAATAG
>NW_027123909.1:0-666 GCF_001457755.1 Trypanosoma equiperdum | reverse complement strand
AAAATAGTAAATTTTATATATTTCATAAAATTGAGGAAAATCCTTAAAAATATAGAAAGCTGAAATTCTATCAAACCCCAAAAGGTAGCAGCCATACTCAGAGCCAATTTATTATGGACAAGGAAACTGGAATCTTTCCTCTCGGTTTCCTCCCATTTGCAACCAGTATCTTTCTCGCAGTCTCCTTGCTTCTTTCCTGTACATTTCTCCTCTTTCTTGTCATTTTTTTCTTTGTTTTCTTCAGCTTTCTTTATCGCTTGGCAAACTCCGTCTACCATAACGCAATCACCTTTACAGGCATCTCCTGCTTTGGTGCCGCATTCTTCATTTTCAGTTTTTTTTTCCGAAGTTGTTGGCTTTTCGTCGGAAGCAAGATTGTGAACAATTGTCCGAGCCGTTGCTTGGCTGATCTGCAAGAGGTCTGCTAGCTGGCCTATCGGTTTTGTTGTTTCTGTTTTGCCATTGACCGCAGGAGCGGTTGTTTTTCAAGGGCTGTCCACACTTGTTTTTGGAACTGCGCTCCTTGCGCGCCGTAACCTTCGGTTATTAGGTTCTGTAGTTCGGGTCCCTTCGCTTCTTGTCCGCTTTCCGCTGTCGGATTGCCGCCAATTGTTTTCGTCACCAGTAGGTTAAAGTTGGCATCTGCTGCGGTCGTGTCGTAGTTGT
>NW_027123667.1:3021-4122 GCF_001457755.1 Trypanosoma equiperdum | reverse complement strand
TTGAGACTTTTTCAAGCAGGCTGACGAGCAGTAATACAAATACAGGGCTTAACATGATGTTTTTTATTCCTATCTTTCCCTTTTAATTTCATGGTGGGTTGTGAGGGTTGAGGTGAGGTCTTTGGGCATTGTGTCTCCTTAGAAGCTTTTTATGTGCAGTTGTAGCGGACAATAGGGGATGTTTTGTGGCACTTTTTGGCACTTCGTGTAGTTAATTCTTCTCTTCGCTGCTTCTATGGCTAGAGTGCTGTTTTAGATCTGCGAACCAGCATCGGTTTACTTCCGCTTCTCTTGAAGAGGTGTTTTGATAATTAGGGGGATTCTGGCCTCGCTATCTGTCTAACAGCCGACCTCTTCACTGCCTTTTCTTATTAATTTGGTTTCTATTCGCAGTCTTATACCTTGTTTACGTCACCTGATTTTTACATTCCCTCGGTAGTGAATAATGCTTGAGTTACCATGGTTCCAGCGCCGCTGTTAATATGTGCTTTCTTACTCTTCGCTTTGTTTTTCTGTACCAATTTTTATTTTCTTGTTACTTCTGGTATTCTAATTGCTTTAAGTATGAATTTATTGTATATTGTATTAACACTACAGTGTGATACGATCCCACTATTCTATATAATACTGCACATTTTTTAACTTAAAATTCAGTTCTTATGGTTTGTCATCTACTTTATGTTCCGTTAATCTTTTTCCCTTACATGCTGATTCAGTAATAAAGTCACATCTCTGTTGCTCGTGGACCCGATTTATTTTTAATTTTGTCAAACGTTTTATGTGGCTGCATATATCCGCTGTTTCAGACATGGAAATGTGTGGTCATAAAGTGCTTTTGTGCTGCTTTTACTTTATTAATCCACACTTTTAATAGCGGCTTCGCGACATCTTTTATATGAATTAAACGTTACTTAAAAGATCTCAATATCTCCACAGCATCACAACATGTAATTGGAGAAGTGCCACCATTAATTGTCTCGACTTCACACAGTTCTTCCATAGGCTGATATATGTGTCATTTCAAGCAGTTTCCACGCTCTCTCTTTTTCATTGCTCTCCTCAGTAATCCATTTGTATTCTTAGCTTAAAAAATTGACCTTC
>NW_027123667.1:0-3011 GCF_001457755.1 Trypanosoma equiperdum | reverse complement strand
AATATTATAGTATTTCGCCCAAATGTTAGCAATTATAACCAATTATGTTGACAAAAAGAGTTTGACATCATCTCATACATACTCAATACTTTTCGCATCTTTCTGTTTTTTCTCTTTCTCGTTTTTCAGAACTGAATATTAGGTTCCGCCATCAAAATAAAGGCAAAAGTTTCTACTTTTTCCGCTTTTCTATTTATCCATTATTGTGTCAAACATGCGCATCATCGACTTTTCTGTATTATTTTCCTCTGTACTGTACTTTCGTATATTCTGCCGTTTCATTCGGTATTTTCATTCTCACTTTTCCTTTTTGTGTCGGTGAATCCGCTAATAACGTAGAAACACCATTTTCCTTTTAGTCTGGAGTTTGTCTCTCCATAATTTCCCCTTCATCATGTTCTTTATTAATTTCAATTATAATGTTTTTGTTTTAAACTCCGCGTATTACCCATCCCTATATCCCTCTTTCAAATTTCTACGTTTACTTTTATAATATTCCTCTTAATTTCTCTCCTTTACTCCCATCTTACCCTTGCCACTGTTTTAAGAGCTTCTAATTTGCAAGTCCATTTCAGGTTCACCACCAATCTTATTAATATATTTGTATATTCACACTCACAACACTCACATCACTCGTATCATTATTATCATTCTTCCTATTTCTGTTATTTTTATAACCCTAGCTAATATGCATAAAATAAACAAAAGTATACAATGTTACGTTATATCACTTTTTCATACCCTATAATCATTATTAATTTACATTAATGAGCCACTATTATTCTTAAATTTAGCAAAGTTTTATATTCCAAAAATTTTACTAATTTGCACATTTTCGTCAAAAAAGTTTTAACATATATTAAATATTATAAAATATAGGAGTCATATATAAACTTTGGCGAAACTATTTTACAACCTTCATTGTAAAAGGAAAAACGCAAGCAAAAGAGGAGCCTTGTTAATGACAATAGAATCGCTTCCAGTGTTGTTTGTTTTTCCTGTTTGGGCCCCTGCAGTTCCATCTCCCGTTCCTGCTTGGGTTGCTTGATCTGATGAGCATTTTTTAGCTTTGTTAGTGCTATTCTCATTCCATTTGCAAGGGTCTTTGCATTCTTTTTGGTCCTTCTTGTTGCAATCTTCTTCCTTTGTTGTCTGCGCCGATGGTTCTGGTTTAACCGCTGTTGCTATGGTAGGTAGTTGGATTCCTGTTTTTGCGGCTTGCCGAGTGCTTTCTGCTGCTTGGTCTAAACTTTTTAACTGCTCGGCTAGTGCAGTTGCTTTGGCGTACGCGCGCTCGGCATCGCCTAGTGCTCTAGCTGCTGACTGCAGCTCTTGTACCCACGTTATGCCTGTCCCTGGTGTCCCTAGTTGGTAAAGATAGTTTACACATTCCGCCTGGCTGCTGCCTTGACAGCCCGTGCCTGTTGCCAGACCTAGCATGAATCGGACTGCTGCGTTAGCCTCCGATCCCGCTTGCGCACCTATGCGGCCGTAGAAAGCCGCGAGACGGCTGTGGATGAGATCGGGTGTGAGTTCTTCCGTCGCTCCTGATTTTTTTCAAGCCGCGATCAGGCCTTTGCCTGCTGTTACTTTGCCGGCTGCCGGGTTGGCGTTCACTGCTCCGAACGCTTTTTGTCCACAGGGCTTTGCTGTGGGCGTCCCTGCCGGTGCGCATAGACATATCATATCATTTATTATCGACTGGCCCACTGCTTTGTTGCCCGCGTTGCCGTCGCCGCATACGTTGCTTTTTGGATCTGTCATCCCTTCGCCATCATAGTCGGTTTTGCCCTTGCCGTATATGGCGTTGTTTATATGCGTCATTGCGGTTTCAAAGCCTTTGGTGACTGTTTCTTTCTTCTGTTTGTAGTCGGCCGCAAGCGCCGTTGCTCGTGCGTGTAAGCTGTTTATTTGAATGTTAGCGAGTCTCTTATACGGTGTGTCTGGCACCGGTGCGTATGTATCCTGTTTATTCGGGTCTGGCTTCTGTTGGCGCCTGTTCTCTACGTCTTTCAGCCATGCTTGTAACGCTACTGTCCTTTCGCTTGTGCCTTCCTTGCCTTCTAGCGTGCCGTCCTTAGTTTTAAGCCAAGATTCAGTGGCTGTGCTTAGGTTGGCGTTGAATATCGAATCTAGAAGCGGGGCCTCATCTTCTAATGTCGCCGCCCAGTGGCTTGGCGCAGTTGTATCTTTGAGGCTGTAAAGGCCACAGAGGACTGCGAAGTCCTGTGCGTTAGTTCCGGCGTCTGTGTTGGCTGCGGCGCGTAAGAACGAGGTCGCAAGGCCGACTGCTATGATCACTGCCGTTGCTGAACTCACACCCTTCTTCTGCATTTTCTTTTTAGTCCCTTTTATAGAAAAAGAAGTTTAGGTCGCTGTGATGCAGGAGGGAACTGGAGTATAGCCCTTGTGATGAAGACATTTCTACTTGAGTTCTGTGTAGGGATGTCTGTCTTTGCTTTTCCGGTGCCTTTGTTGTCGGCTGCTACACTGTCCGGTGTGCGCTTTAATTTGTCTGATATTTTGATCACGATAAGATGTTGAGGATGCAGCAGTATTCATATGCTGAGCCGTTTGGCTCCCAGGTGCGCCTGCTATATCCAACGCAGTCGTGTTATCTTGTGTCGTTGTGTGGGACTTCCAGTGTCGATCCGCTGATTATTACAGCTCAATGTCCCACAACTCTACCTAAATATGGCGGTTTCACACCGACGCTCACAGCCAAAATCGACCATCTTGCTTTTACTGTCTTGAACAACTTCCCTTGCTTATACTCATGACAACAAATTTCCAGATATTCAAGATTTCATTCCATTTCATCAAGCGCCTAGATTATAATTTTACACAAATTATTTCGGTCTAATATTTCTACTTTCTAACTCTCTGTACCAAGAAAAAATTTTCATAATCAGTTTTGCTTTTGGCTGTCATGCAATTGAATATCCTGAAAAGTAAATGAATGGCGCTGCTCTAATCACCCCACTACTGGGAATAGTAAAAAATCTCTCCTC
>NW_027123471.1:0-1363 GCF_001457755.1 Trypanosoma equiperdum | reverse complement strand
ACGCCATGAAAACACCTACAGCTAAAGTTCCTCGTAATAAAATGCCCAAAATCGGCATCCGATACTGGGTGGGTGTCGTAGGAATAACCGCGATGAGGAATGCATTATTCTAGACCAGGGGCAAAACAAAAAGCGCAGAAACAACCCTTTAACACACGGCCTCTGTGGATTAATGAACACACTGCTTGTAGTGGAAACATTTGCCGCTTAACAGTCGTATGCCAACCCTCCAAATACATTTGGCGACGTCGTGGAAGGATAGTCCTCAACAGTAGCGGGAAAAATGGAGAAGGTGCAGCATTAATGAAGACAAGGAAACAGAGGGATTCACCCCCTGCCTTAGAGCAAAGATAATCTGTGATTAGGTAGCGGTCGTAGAATGTTGCCTTCCCCGTTTGTGAAAAGTCGCTCCAGTAAAACACTTGTTGGCGAAGCTTTGGTTGCCAGCGGAAAGGAGGGCACAATCACAAGAGATAAACAGCTGGTTAGAACCCCCTCTTACCGCAGATATCACAATCAATTTCATGACCAAGCAATCATCTTCTACACGTTTTCCCAGTTGAAATCTAAGGCAACGCACAAAGGAGCCACAACTATCGGATTAGGGTTTGTAGCGTTAAATGTAACAAGATGGTAGCATCTACGAGAATTTGCTAAGAGGTTTTTGCATGAGAAAGTCATAGGAAACACGAGTGGAAAGCGTGCCCATTGTATCTGGGCATGCGGATAATTTAAGGGGCTCTGAGTAGCACAAAAACATGCAAGAAGTCACCCCTATAGCTACTATAGGGTTCTTCGAAACAACAGACAAAAATGGAATAAGTCTGTCAATAGTAACGCTTGTAAAGTGAGAGTGACGTGCTTTTTTACGCAGGGGAGATAGCCTGCGCATCAGTGATGAGCACATCATTAGGAAAGAAAGACCACAGTTTCCACATACGATACAGTAAGGAGCTATCACATTCTCCATTGTAACGCGACACACAAAATAACAGTTGAAAAGATGGAAGATGGTGCGGCGATAAGGGAAATACAATCGGGCATAAAACCTGAACGTTTGTTCCACGGTTGTTCGAATTGAAGTAACATCAAGATACCAGCAAGAAAGATACTAGCACGATTTTTAGTTTAAGAGGCAGATTTCCATCTTTAACTCCTTTCAAATCCCTCCTCACACCTCAGTTTCTCATCCTAAACCGATTACCTTGCTCCGAAATAAGAACAATGGCTAACCAAATTGTGAATCATACCGGTGACGTAAAAAAATAAGCCGGTGGGTTTACGAGTTTGCAGTGCAAACAGACGTGACAGAATGCTGGGCCATCTGGATGGCCAGTGGTCGGAAAGTTGCTGCTGCGGAGCG
>NW_027123530.1:539-1669 GCF_001457755.1 Trypanosoma equiperdum | reverse complement strand
GTGTCTTAGATATATAGAATAGCCACTTCGACAAACAAATATTACAATTTTTTTAAGGTTTACTTACATTGATCTACCTTGTTTTCTAAAATTACATTTATGCTTCTTCCTTATATACTCTTCTAGCTGCCCCACTCGTAGAAAATACACATTAAATCTATGAAGTGGCACCGTCCCTCAGATAGTAGTTTATATCACGATTTACCATCAGAAGAAAAAATACATGGTTGAACCATCTGCAATGCTGTATCTTTCTATTTTTGAGTAAAATAATAGCTATCATTAACACTTGATCCGCTTCTTATCAATGTATTATTTTCCTTTCTTCTGTTTTGTCCTTTCATTTATATTTTTTATCTTCCTTTGGATCTTCGGCTTCTGTTTTTAGAAACATATAGATGCCCCATTTGGACTGTACACCAGATTCTGTCTCTCCCTTATTACCCAGTTCATCATCTCTTAGTGTATGATAATGCCTATCGTCATTTTTATGACAAAATGTATACTTTATATTCATATCTTCTTCTCTGTCTTGCTGCATTTTCATTTAAAATATACATTTTGCTCTCACTCTCTCAATCAGTGACTCTCATTGCACCATTATCATAGTTTTAGATGCATTTTGTTTTTCTGTTTATTCGTCTTCTCCACCACTTACCTTATTATAATATTATTATATACACACTTACATCACCATACTATTATTATCATAAATGTTATTACTGTATCACTATTATTATTATAACCCTAAATAATACCCATAAAATAAAAAAACTAATAAAATTATAATTTCGTAATATATTCCATTTTTCTTACCCTGTTACTCTACTTTTTACATTTATTCACCTTTCCTATACATTTTACAAATTTTCAAAAAAGAAAATTACATTTTAAACCAAAATTGTTAAAATATATTAAAGTTTAGAAAATTTAACAGACATTCTGAAAAAGAAATTTTCACATATTTCACAAAATGTAGAAAAAAATCTTTGGAAGACATAACTATAGAACCACAAATGCAAGAAAAATAGGCACCTTATGAATGACAAAAGAATGGCTTGCCGTGGTGTTTGTAGTTTTTCCATCACTCACTTCATCTTCTTTTCCTGCTTGGTTTTTTTCTTTGTCTG
>NW_027123530.1:0-529 GCF_001457755.1 Trypanosoma equiperdum | reverse complement strand
CTCCACTGCTCTGCTGGCCGTATAGTAACTTATCACTGCCATCAGCTTTCCAGTGTCCTCGAGTGTTGAGAGCTTTGTTTTGCCTTTCTCTTTTTCTTCTGCTCCTTCTACCATTTCTTTGTCGAGTAGGTTCCACACCGTTTTTCCGTCGTCTTTGGCCGGCTGAGCTATACTGGTTATTATTTCCTTTGCGCTGCGATCAGCTTCGTCTGTGTTTGCTGCCGTCTTCTTTAGTTCCGCAGCTAGTTGCGCTTCAAGTTCTTCCGACTGGGTTAGCTCCACTATTACCTGCTCCGGTGTGAGGTGGCTTATTGTTCCCAGGTGGTCTTTTGCCGCGAGTATGGCCTCATAAGGTCTTTTGAGGGCTTTTCCGCTTTGGTGCACTCCGTTTGTTGCAATTGTGCTCGCGTCTTCGACGCTTAATGTCGTTGCTGTGCCGCCAGCATTTGTCTTGAATGTCAGAAGGCCGCCTATGAGGCCTGCATTCGTATTCTCACCGTGTTGGAAAACTTCTGTCGTCTGGGCGCTG
>NW_027124090.1:3908-4267 GCF_001457755.1 Trypanosoma equiperdum | reverse complement strand
GTATGTGTGGATAATACTACAGTTATGCATGTTATGAAAAAAGCAACGCATACTCCGATGCTTCGGTTCAAGAAGTAAGTTTAATAGATCATGCTTATCTGGAGGAAGGCATCGAGGCTCTTTGAGACTATGTTGTTTCATTAGCGAATTTCGCTGATGGTATCTCACGGAGGAGGGCAGTTTTTCCATCGGACTTAGCGAAAGGGTGGAACTTGTGATAGGGAGCGCGGGAGGCGGGATGAGAACGCTTTCACCCATTCCTTATCGTAAGTGTTTTATCTTCTTTATTCCCTGGCAATGCCGGCCACCTCAACATGGTGCCAGGGTCCGGCACCCCGTATCATCGGGGGAAGCCAAGT
>NW_027124090.1:3339-3898 GCF_001457755.1 Trypanosoma equiperdum | reverse complement strand
GTCCCTGGGCACGTGCCATCAGCAGTATCATCTTCTTTATTGTCTTAATATTAGTTTTTTTATCGACATTGAACAATCTTACCGGGGTGAACAAAGATTGGCAATTTAATTAATTATATGTTTCATCATAAATCTTTTCTAAATATAGGAGTAGGTAAGGTACAGACTATTCTGCCTCAATATTTGGCGTACTGTGTTAGTAGTTTTACCTAGTCGCAAGTCCTTTCTACAAACGACGTTTCTTCGAGTTCTTTCGCTTGAGCTACGACCTTTAGAGGCGCCACGGCTAAGAAAACTACCGTTGCGGCAGGGATCACGTGGAAAGACGGCCGCGTTAAATCCACTTTCATAATTTGCTTACTATGGAAGTCTGCGGGTGCTTTTTATATAATATGAAGCAGTAGTAACACATAGATGGCATGAAAAAACTTGTATTGCTGTCCACTGTGCTATAATCATATGTTAGCTTGGTGAAAATTTGGGTACAGTTTAACAGTCGTGTTCGATTCCGAAATTCATCTCTTTTTTCGACTCTCAAAATCTCTTCTCTATCTGCTAC
>NW_027124090.1:2956-3219 GCF_001457755.1 Trypanosoma equiperdum | reverse complement strand
CCTCCACTTGCACTGGTATCATTTTATTCCGTGCTGTCTAGTATTCCGTTCAATTATTCCGTATTTTGTTTTCTTTTTCGTTTCCTGTCTCTGCTTCTGTAAATACCTTAAAAACCCCATTTATGCTGTACACTGGTGCATTTTTCTTCCTTATTGTTCGCTTCATTACCATTTTGCGTTTTGTCATGTACTTATTTATCTTCGTGTTTTAAATTGTGGTTATTCCATATTCCATCTTTTTATCCCTCACTCACACCCGTAGC
>NW_027124090.1:1530-2946 GCF_001457755.1 Trypanosoma equiperdum | reverse complement strand
ATGGCAAACTTTCATAATGTCATTCATTTTCACCTCCTATTGCCCTATTACTTTACATCAATAGGTTGCAATTATACATATTTTACAAATTTTACGTATTTTTCAAAAGCTTTTCCGAAAGTGTTAAAATATATTAAATATATCAAACTTTATAAATTTCATAAGACGGAAAAAAATTCTTTAGAATACTTAAATTCTGAAATGTTACAAAACTCACAGAAGCAAAATCCATCATAGTCAATTTCTTATTGAAGAGAAAACTGGAATCTTTGCACTTTTTTCTTCCCATTTGAAGCTATCTTTTCAGTATTTTTGTTCTTTCCCTGCACATTTCTCCTCTTTTTTCCGATCATTTCTTCCTGTTTATTGGTTTTCTTTTTCTACTTCCTTCTTGCCTTCTTCACCCAATGTGAAATTTTTGCCAGCATGCTTACTTTCGTCATAAGTGCACCCATTCTTGTTTCCACATTCAGTTTATTTGTCTTTTGCTTTATTGCATTCTTCTTCATTTGTCTCGTATTTTTGTTTTCCCTGAGTGTCCTTGTTGCATTTTGCGTTTACTTTTTCAATTGTAACTGTAGTGTTTTCGTCAGTTCTTGGAGGTGAAAACTATTTCTTCTTTCCCTAAGTTTCCCGTCACGGGCCAGTGGTTCTCTGTAATTATTTATTTTTTTTCTGATTTGCTCTAGTTGTTCTTTTGTTACCTTTAGTGCCTTGTCGTTGCCTCCAGGGTTCAGGATATTTTAGTTGGTGTAGATGTCAGTGAAAGTTTGTTCGGTGGGATCTTTGAGTTTTAGGAGATTATCTATTGCGGTGCTCGCGTGGCTCCACTTTGTTGATATGGATGTTAGCTGTTGTGCCGCCTGGTTTAGCACTGGCGCGTTCGTTAGTGATGTTGATGTACCAGTCCATGGATTCCCTGTTAATTGGGTCGTGCTGAACTGCAGGAGGTCTACGGCCCATTTGATTCCGGCACTCATCCAGTTAACGTTGATATAGCCGCTATTTCTGTCCGTTTGTGTGAGTAAGCAGTCAGTGCCCGTGCCTGTTGCCTCTGTTACTTGTCCCCCCGTCCACTTGGTTGTTATGTCGGATGGCTTGACTTCGGCTGCCGCTGGTTCTGCTGCTGCTCCTACTGGCGCGCTTTCTTCGGTTATGCAACCTATTATCTCTGTTTCTAGGGCCTGTTTGTTGGTCGTTTCGTCCTTCTCAAGGCAGTATTTGCCGCTGCCTCCGGTTTTGGTTGTTGCGTAGAAAATAGCTGCTGCTTCGTCTATTGCTCCTGCTTCCTGTACCGAAAGTGACCCGCCAGTGGTGCTGCTTCTGCTAGGGTCTGATACTTGTGTTTTAACACTTTTTCCTCATGCTTTAGCAGCCTTATTAAAGTTAGTGTCGCAACGTCCGGCACTTTTCGCT
>NW_027124090.1:0-1520 GCF_001457755.1 Trypanosoma equiperdum | reverse complement strand
TTGAGGTCGGCAATCTGCCTCTGCCATTGTTTAATCTATTGGTTGCGTACACTTGCACGGTCTTGAGCTTTTTGTAAAGCGTACACATCTTCACAAATCTCTGTACTTTGATTGCTTTTTTGTTCGCAGCAGTTTGCCTTGCAGCATGCAAAGTTAGAACTAGTAAGGTAGCTACCGTTGTAGCGCGCATTATCATCGCCTTTATTCCTATTCTACGAGCCCACAATATTTTTATTGCTGTTCTTTCACAGGCGCAAAGGTCGTTTTCGGATGGGTAAGGATCGCATCTGATCTTTGTCGGTAGTGCAGGACAAAGTTTAGCCTTTTTTCAAAGAATCTGTTAGGTTTCATTACCTGTATTAGTATTATTTGGAGTCAGGTTCAGCTTTTGATCTTCGGCACTTTGCAGTTTCAGAATTTTCGTCATTGAAGCTTTTAGTTTGCTCAGGCTGTACGATATTGGTCCGCTTTATGTTCTGGATCCACGCAGAGTTGGCGCGGCGGTGTATTCGCGATCCCAATGCATCTAATCGTGACAACTTATTAAAAGTTTCATTTATTCTATCCTGTAAACAAAACTCTATTAATATAAAGAATGAAAACATCTAAAAACCAAACTTTGTTTTTTCGAATCACTTTTGTTTTGTACCGAGTCGTTACCTTGCCATGTTGTCGAAATAACATTGCTACGCTTATTTTCCTTTTTTTGGTGGTCATAGGCAGTGAGGTTCTTTTGTCGGCATCTTGGCCCATTCTAGAACTTATTTCAGTTGTCTTCTTCTAGTGCGCTCCTGGCCGCAACATTGCCATCTCCTGTCATGTGTTGCTTCTGCACAAAGGCTTTGCATTCTTGAGAACTCTTATATTAATTGTCCAGTTTTTGAACGCTTTCAAGGGTTGTTTCATGCACCAATAGCTCAGCGAGAAAGTTTCGCTGTTAATTATTTCCACCCCCTCAATCTTTACCAACGGTTAATACATACACTATTTCAATCAGCTTCCACGTTTCTATTCTTCCTTCATTGTTCAAGATAACCCATTAAAATCTTTAGTCTTAAAATGTTTCTTTCGATAATATTATTCTTGTTTACGCAAATATTGGACACTATTAATATATTTGATAAGAAAAACCTTGGACATTACTTCACACTTCGACAATCCCTTCTTACTCTGCTTTTGCTACTGTTGTTATTTTACATCCAGACATAATGATCCACAATCATCATAAAACAACAGTTGCTTCCATCATCTATGAAGTTTTATCTATTCACTTCGATCTGAAGTACGGGTATCAACTGCTCTTGTACCATATTTTGTGATGCGCTCTTTCAAATGTTGTCGTATCATTTTATATTCTCTTTTATTCTGATTCTTTTTTATAGCTTTCCATGTGGATAATGTAATGAGTTTGTTTCGCCTGTATACTGGTCTCTTTCTATTTATCATTGTTTCAGCTACCAACTCCATGTGTATAATGATTACATTACCATGTTTTTGTTTCAAGATGCACATATTCAGTC
>NW_027123614.1:1032-1499 GCF_001457755.1 Trypanosoma equiperdum | reverse complement strand
AAAATTATGGAATGAAGCAACGTTACTCGCGGAAGCAACGCGCAAAAAAAAGTAATATAGCAGGATAAAGGAGAGAAGCAATTTTATTTCACAGATAAATGAGTGCATACTACTGCAAAGATGATTGTTGGAACTATGGCTTCTAATTTGATGCCGTACCTTGGTTCTAACTTAACTGCAAGGACAGTGCAGATTCATAAGCTGAGTACAAGTTTTTTAAGTAAAATTTTTTCATTACACACCTGAGTCAGTGTGGCATGTTCCAAATAGGCTGTACCAAACTCAATACGAGATAGAAAACGGCAAGCAAGCGCAAACAGATAAAGCAGTACAACTGTAGGAGCGCAAATCACAACACAGCCGGAAAACCTTTCTTTCTACATGCTGAAGCCACGAGCACACCAAAAGAATGCTTAGGCTTTTTGTAATAGGTATAGCTTCCGCAATCTTTATTCATCGCAGAGCCC
>NW_027123614.1:0-1022 GCF_001457755.1 Trypanosoma equiperdum | reverse complement strand
CTGGACAACGCACCAGACTTCAGAGTTATGTGTGACCTCTTTGACCTCCAAAACATCCAACCGAAAATAAAGCCGGAAGCGAACCTGCCCAGCGCCGACAGTTCGCTACAAGTAATCGAAAACTTCAACCTCTCAACCAGCACAAAAAGCTGGTTCACACCCAAAGATGGAATGCTAAAGAAACCTTACGGTAGTCCTGACGATGCAGCTGCCGCCGCGTGGAAGATGAAGACGCAAAAGGCATTAGACACGATAAAATATGGGGAAAAAACATACGCACGGCTAAAACCCGGTCAAGAATGGAATAATGCGAACAAGCGGATAACAATGATTCTTGCAAAAGCAGCAGCGACACAAACTGTGTACAACGATGAGTGTGATATTGTGATCTCAAAGGTAACAGGTGTGGCGACAAAGATAACAAAAGCCGTACTCAGCGAGGGAAAGAAAACGTCCGACAAGTCTGTTTTCAGCAGAGGAAGACAGAAAAACTGCGGTAAAACTGCAACAGGCACGTGACAGTAGAGAAGGCATTAGAGACCGATATAATCTGCATCTTCACCCGTGATTCTGGCGCCGCCGTAAGTGAATGTGCCAACAGAATTATCAAACAAATCGACGACAGCAACGGCAAGCAAAGCAACGCAGCCACGGCATGAACAAAGATCGAAACGGCTCGAAAGAAGGAGCGCAAACCCACAAACCTGATCCCCTACGTGATCCGAGCGGCTGCAGCTGCCTCCATGGCGAGACTTGGGCCATCAGAACTCGGATGGCACTGCGGCTAACAACAAATTTACAATCGGCAAAACAACCAGCGCGGGCTGTGACGGTCAAAACGGTAAGCAATGATTCAACTAAGAAATGCAGCCAGGCAGTTCAGGAAGCGTAATACCATGATTCAATACCTTCCAAATGCGGTGGCCGAACTTGAAGACGAGGAGAAAAATACAGTCGCAGCAAAACGCCTCAAAAAAGCCATTTCATTTCACGACAGCCAAGCCACTGACACCTATATTGAT
>NW_027124140.1:979-2223 GCF_001457755.1 Trypanosoma equiperdum | reverse complement strand
AAGACGCTGCTGATCCCTGTGCTGTATGATGCCGTAGCCGGAGCACAGCAGTGTTCCCCATGAAAGGAACGCTGCTGGCTCTTGGCTTCCCCCGATGATACGGGGTACTAGACCCTGGCACCATGTTGAGATGGCCGGCATCGCCAGGGACCATCTCCAATAAAATTCCCTCTGCATCATGGTTAGTCTCCTTCAAAAGTGAAAGCACAAAAACGCCCTAAAAAGAAGCAGAAGTTAACTTTTGCCCAATAGCACGTTAGTTTTAGCTTTAAAATTAAATGGTGGAGCCGCTACCATAACCACTGCTGTAGGGTCTACCCTTTTTTGAGTAAAATGGGGGTATCATCGGCTGAAGATTTATTATGTTTTACACTTTTCTGATGTGAATATCGTTTTTTACTCTATATTTCCTTAGTTTCTTCTTTTTCTGCTTCAATCACTTCGGATAACATACAAAATTCGTTTGGTCCACATAATGCACTCTGTCTCTCCATCATTGCCATTCTCCATCACCTTGTGTATAATAATGACCATCTTCGTGTTAGTGCTTAAAAATTTAGCATAATCTATTTCCGTTTCTCTTTTTGTTTTTCTACTTTTCCTTTAATTATATTCCTCCTACTTTCCCACCCAACTCACTCACTTACATTGCACACTCGCTATTTTTTAAGTCTTTCTGTATTACCTGGACGGAGGTTCTTCACTAATATTGCTCTTATTATAATATACATAATTATACACTATTCCATTTATATCGTTTAGCCTCTGCTTCGATTACCATTATTATAATAAGCCCAACTACTATCCATTATATATACAAAATAAACTAAATTAGAATGGCACTCATTTTTCATACTTCATCACTATACTTCTTTGTAACAATTGTATACCATCATGTACGTTTTAGCAAATTTTGAAACTTTCAAATTTTTATATTTTCAATGTAAAGTGCCAAAATATGTTAAATATCAGCAAACTTTCTCAACAAAATTAATAAAATTGAGCAAAAATTTTCTTAAATGTAAAATGATACCAAAATCATCAAAGCAGCATCCTTACTTATAGAAATTTTCTTATTGATGAGAAAACAGCCATTTAGGTACTTTCCTCTTTCTTTGTAATCTCCACCGTCTTTTCCCTTCCTCCATGCACAATTTTTCTCGTCGCCTGTTTTGTCATTTTCACAGTCAGGCTTATTTTTGTGTCTTGCACATCCAGTTGAAGCTGGTCCTTCTTTTGGTTTC
>NW_027124140.1:348-969 GCF_001457755.1 Trypanosoma equiperdum | reverse complement strand
CCTGCTGCTGTGGTTTCTGTTCCTGATTTAGGCTTGCATTCCTTTTTAGTTTTTTCATATCCGCAAGAGTCTGTTGGGCGATAGGTTTCATTGTTGTTAAAACTTTCACAGGCTATCTCCTTTTTGGCGGTGGCCGTTGTCGATTGTACTGGTATTGTTGATGCTGCTGCTTGTCCTTTAGTGTTGTACTCGTATTCTGCTGCTTTTTTAAGCGCTGCAAGCTGTTCCTTTAGTCGTATCCGCTTTTGTTTATCTGCTTCGTACAGTTTGTAGGCGCATGCCGCTTCTTTTAACTTTTTGATCCATGGCACTTTGCTTAGTCCTCCGTCCGGTCCACTGAAATAGGTGTGGTGGTCAACACAGTTGGCGTCGCTGTCAGTGGAGCTTGCAGAGGTTTCCTTTCTGAGGACGGTTTTGCTATTGGACGGGTCCTGCTGGGCCATTAGTGCGCCTATTTGGGCGATGGCGGCGGATATTTTAGAGTCTAATTGTTGAACTAATGCTTTCTCGGGGCATGTGCCGGCAGTCCCTTCTATTCTGTCGTTGGTTCTATCGCCTTTGGCATACGTGTCGGCGTTCGTTGGTCCGCAGGCATTTTCTGTGGCGTCCGCGCAAACACAG
>NW_027124140.1:0-338 GCF_001457755.1 Trypanosoma equiperdum | reverse complement strand
TAGGTCATTGCCGATACTCTTGCCGTTTTCTGCGATCGCACAGTCGGTTGCCTTGGTTAGTGAGGCCGTTACCGCCTTGCACGCCTTTGTGGATGCCTCAAATTTGTGTTTCGTTTCGGCTCCACACATAGCCTCCTGTAGCGCCGAATTGATTTTTTCTATTAAGTCTACGGCTTCCTTTGTAGGAGGTGCTTTTAGTTGGTCATTGATCTGCTGGGCAATGTGAGCGGTTAGATTTATTGCCCGTGCCGCACGCTCCCTCTCCTCTTTTGATATTGGCCGAGGATTTTCCTTTGCCCAGTTGCTGTCTTTCGCACCTGGTTTTGTGTGTTGTCGCT
>NW_027123415.1:0-4966 GCF_001457755.1 Trypanosoma equiperdum | reverse complement strand
ATTTTTTTTGTCTGTGCATTTATTTGTATTTTCAACCCAAACTCGTTCTACTGCTGTGCATAGTAAATGTCACACTTTTTGCTACTGCCTTTCCTCACAATTCTTTCCGGAAAGTGTTTCGTTGATACTCGAGTCCGGCGAGGATAATGGGTGTTCTTGGCCTTTCGAAGCTTCTGTACGACAGAACTCCTGGTGCCATTAAGGAACAAGAGCTGAAAGTTTATTTCGGTCGACGCATCGCAATCGATGCCTCCATGGCCGTATATCAGTTCGTCATCGCCATGAAAGGCTTTCAAGAGGGTCAGAGCGTTGAGTTGACCAATGAAGCTGGGGATGTTACGTCTCATTTAAGTGGAATTTTTTTTCGTACATTAAGAATGATAGATGAAGGACTTCGTCCTATATACGTGTTTGATGGTAAGCCGCCCACCCTTAAGGCTTCTGAACTTGAGAGTCGGCGTCAGAGGGCAGAGGATGCAAAGCATGAGTTTGAAAAGGCAAAGGAGGAGGGAGATGATGAGGCCATGGAAAAGATGAGCAAGCGAATGGTTCGTGTGGGAAGGGATCAGATGGAGGAGGTGAAGACACTACTTCGTTTAATGGGCATTCCTGTTGTTCAAGCACCCTCTGAGGCAGAAGCCCAGTGCGCTGAGCTGGTGAAAAAGAATAAGGCATGGGCGGTAGGAACAGAGGATATGGATGCCCTGGCGTTTGGATCCCGGGTAATGTTGCGGCATTTAACGTATGGTGAAGCGAAGAAGCGGCCCATTGCCGAGTATCATCTCGATGAGATATTGGAAGCCTCCGGTTTTTCAATGCAGCAGTTCATAGATTTATGTATTCTTCTTGGTTGTGATTACGTCCCCAAAATTTCAGGAATTGGACCCCATAAAGCCTGGGAGGGTATCAAGAAGTATGGGAGTTTAGAGGCATTTATCGAGTCACTTGACGGAACGAGGTACGTTGTCCCAGAGGAGTTCAACTACAAGGATGCGCGGAACTTCTTCTTGGAACCAGAGGTAACACCGGGTGAGGAGATCGATATCCAGTTCCGTGAGCCGGACGAAGAGGGACTGATAAAGTTTCTTGTCGACGAAAAGTTGTTCAGTAAGGAACGCGTTTTGAAGGGTATTCAGCGGCTTCGTGACGCACTTACGAAGAAAACCCAAGGTCGCTTGGACCAATTTTTTACCATAACGAAGCCACAAAAGCAGGTGATTTCGGAGGCATCTACTGCGGGAACGAAGAGGAACCGCGGTGCCGTAGCGTTGCCTGGCGTATTGCAGCGGAAGTCGTCGTCCGGACACAAAAAGGCTGTCAAGAAGTAGGATCTGGGGTGTCACACAGAGGGCGCATTGTACGCCTAACTTTCCCTCTCTTTCGTGTTTTCTCTGATGTTTTGGTGGGGATCGAGACAATTTTTTTTGTGTGGCTATTTCTTTTGCGACACTACGAATGGAGGAAGACGGGGTTATTTACAAAACGTTTAAATGAATTCGCGAGACTCGTCTGATTCTTGTATTTCGGTATCTTCCTGTACAGGTGTCTCGCCAAATTTGTGTTTATTCCTTCATTCTGTGCCTCGTAGCCAAAGGAGGTGCCATTCCAAAGGAATATCAGTGAAGAGCAGTGATAAGGAAAGGAGTGTAACAAGCACACATTGTTAGTAATGTCGGGGGCGTTCGGTTGCGGTTCGTACCGATCAGTTGTAGCTGGGACGCAAAATGTACCTAGACGTATGACGTTTTATCCCTCTGCATATGAATTGATTCAGCTCCACAAGGCGCATCGGGAGGTAATTCGCCACTTCTATGTTCGTGATAAGATATTTGACAATAAGTTCCCGGGGAATGCACTCGCCAATGGTTTATTTAAATTTGTGCCAAACCGGCGCGAGAACTATCATATGCGAGAACTCATGGAATCCATCCGCCGTAGGTCCATTTGGATGCACCGGATCAAGCAGCAGCGTGAAATCAATGCCAAAGTAGTCGAAAATATGGAGGTGAAGTATGGTAAGAAGGCTGCGGCGTCCATGCTTTGCTTCACCACTCCGGATTCCAACGCCTATTTTGCTCCGCACCGTTACCAGGATGTGGCAAACTCGTGGCCAAACTACTGGCAGCACCCTAGCGTCAACCACGTTGTGCCAAAACCGCGGTGGCGTAGGCACCGGGAACTGGGTGGAATAACACGTGTCGAGGATCCGTTCGCTGTACAAGCGAGCGACTACTAGCTCATTATCGCTGAAGGACTGGGGCCATCTGTTACCATTGCAATTGTTTTCTTTGATTTTTTTTCAGGTTGCTTTGACTGGTGTTCACAAATTTCCTTCATTGCATTCTTATTTTTTCCTTGTGTTTCCATTGTAATGGAGCAGTTGGGGTTACTGCGGTTACCCGCACGAAGAAGGGCTCGTTGAAGAAAAGGTATCGAGCGCCGCAAATCCTTTGGTAGGGTAAGTTTGTATGTTGAATGCTGGTGGAGCCTTTTCCGGTTTCTGGGAGTGGTGCGCGCAAAATGGGATCGTAAGCAAGAAATTGTTCATTCGGCAAAGCATGCAAGGTTTGATGCCGTTACTTTCTCTTCATGCAGATCAGCCAATTGGCGCTGGAGATGTGGTGCTTTCCGTCCCGTACCTGTCAACGCTTAATGCACAGACGGTGAGGGGTGACTTACGACCTGTGGCAGTGCCATCTATTCGCGTAATGTGTAGGTTCCTGCAGCGTCGCGGTGTTGACATATCCACTGCACGGGCTTTGTGGTTGGCGAGCTGCTTGGCGTGTGCTACTCGGCTCGTGGCTCAGGGCCACGAGGTTGGATTTGCCCCACTTCTCTCCTCCTCGTTGTTGCCAAAGCTGCCTTCCCCGTTTGTTGAGGCGTATGTTGGTGGTTATCCCGCCATTTCGGATGCGTTAGCGGGTGTGGCGGATGAGCCGGTACGGCGGGCGTATCTGAAGGATTTCGAAACGCAGGTGAGATCTCAGTTGCGCGCGACACATGCGATACTTCGGTTTAATCAGCGCCGACATCCCTCCCGCATTCCATTAACACTGTTGCCCACTGTTGACGAATTATGCGCGGCGTATCGTACAGTTCTCCAACGCAGTGTCATGTTACCTGTTGACTGTGTGCCATCCTCTCCTGGAGATTTGGCTGACCTGTTGGAGGAAAGACAAGGTATCGATGTTCTCCCCTCACTAGTGCCGGGTATTGACATTATTCGGAGCCCCACCGGTTATCCACCAGTTACGAGTGTGGCTGGAAATTCTTCAGGCACACCCATCGCGGGCGATGAATCTAACGCGGCTAACTGTTCATTGCACACTTGTGTACAGTCTGACTTCATTTCACCGGGAACGCGGCGACGCGTGTTGCTCGAAACAGAGCCGTTGTCAAATCGACGCGTTGTGGTTTGCTCCACAAAGGAGATAAAGGTTGGTGAGGAGCTGTTTCTCAGCTACGGTTCTTGATTTGATGAATCGGATAGGGAGAACACTGTCACACGTTGTCATGTACTTTTTCTTTCTTGCGTACTGTTGATTGGTTGAAAGACCGAAACGAGAGAATAGAAAATACGTGAGGTAATACACATCGTTACAGCTGTTCGCGTCCATTGGAGAGGGGAAAGGATGCCGACCTTTTTTGTTGCTTCACCTTGGTCTTATTGAACCCACCCTTTTTTTTCTTGTAACAACGTGAAATAGGGAAATAAAGCCCCTTGCATTAATTTTGGTCCAGTGAAACATCTTCTTGACTGACATGTCCGAATCAGAAAAAATTGATGTAAGTGGGGCAAGGAATTATAAGAGCATATCGGCCGCCCGAAAGGCCTTTGAAACCGGTGACATCGAAATGTCCCGAATGGAACATCAAAAGCACATTTACAAAGAGGTCCACAACCCCTCTGCATCGGATTACGTGAAGTCCGTGGTATTTGGGGGACTGGACGGAATTATAACGAGTTTTACAGTCGTTTCCGCTGCTGTTGGTAGCAACAGCAGCGTTGCCTCCGTCCTGATATTTGGTTTCTCGAATGTCATTGCAGATGGTTTTGCCATGGGATTCGGTGAATATGTTTCGGGTGAAGCTGAACGAGATAATGCTCTAAGTGAGAGGCGACGCGAGGAATGGGAAGTCGAAAATGCTTTTGATATGGAGGTGGACGAAATGGTGCAAATTTATGAGATGAAGGGTCTCTCCCACGAAGATGCCACAACCATAGTGAACATCATATCGAAAGACCCAAAACTTTTTGTGGACTTTATGATGACCGAAGAACTGGGGATTATTATTGATACAGAAGACACGCACGGGCCCAAAAAGCAAGGCCTGGTCATGTTCTTGTCCTTTATGTTCTTCGGTGCCGTCCCACTGTTGGCGTACCTTCCCGGGAAGGGAAAAGGGATTGATGGCGTTTTTGCGTTGTCCTGCTTCCTGGCCACTTGTGCGCTCATCGTACTTGGGATGTTAAGGGGGTATCTGTCGGGTGTAAGCATGTTACGTTCCGCAGCTCTAATGGTTTTTAATGGAGTTGTAAGCGGCCTGTTCAGCTTCACGGTGGGATCACTTGTGGAGCACGCGCTGCGATCTAGCATCGAAGTGTGAACGTAGAAAACTTGGACGGCGGGAGTTTCCCCAGCGGAAAGGTCGTTCTCCAGGGATGTATAGCAGCATGTTTGCTCCCGGAGCGATATAGCCTGCTCATAGTACGTAATTGTTCTTTTACTCATCGACAGAACTTTAAAGCGTTATCCAACGCTAGAAGCGAGATTCTTCCAAGCGCGGCACCGCAAAGGGGATGAGGGGGTTGATGGATGGACCTCTTCCCTGTACCGCGTATTCCCTTTGTTCTTTAAAAATTTATACGCCCTTCGAGCACACATACCTTTTACAAAATTTCTTGCTCCACCAAAGCAGCACCACGTGGACGGGAAGTTACACGCAATAATAAACTTATAATATG
>NW_027124205.1:63185-63525 GCF_001457755.1 Trypanosoma equiperdum | reverse complement strand
CTGTTCCAAATTCAACAACGCGTCAAACTGAGCTAGTGCACTCTTTAAGGTTTTTACATTAGATGCAACATTTTTGTACACACAAACTTTACTAATCACATCCCATGCTTCAGTATGGTTGTATTTTATATCTCCTGGGTTACAAGGGCTGCTGTTGCCCTTACAGAAATTGGCCATCGTAGTCCAACTGCCGCTTTTCGGTCTCCTTATTTCATCCTTACAGGGACAATTGTATCCATTATAAACACTATTACTATATTGGTTATCCTCTCTTTCATCACCTTCTGTCCCTTGTTCTTTTTTGTTTTTTTTCATTTCTTCAGTTAAAACTACAGCTTCC
>NW_027124205.1:62720-63105 GCF_001457755.1 Trypanosoma equiperdum | reverse complement strand
TACACAGCCCTCAGCATATTTTCTTCAGCAGAGCGACTTGCATTCAAGGCTTTTGTTCTGTTGACCTCTATTTCTTCCTTCAGCTTCTTCGCCTTTTCAAAAAGTTTCTTTATTTCCTGATATGCTGTTGTGCTGTTAGCTGATTTATTCAAAACTTTGTTACCACCCCAAGCTTCTGCCTTACTGATCATTTCCTCCAACTTCTTCACAATCTCACCTTCCCTCTCACGATTCTTAAAGGAAGGCTGCGGGGTTTCTGCCTGCGTGATTCTGTAAATTTTGCAAAGAGCTTCGAACTCGCCAACGTTATGGTACTTGTAGCTGTCACCGATGTAGTCCGTAGCCTTCCTCCAGTCAACCATGTCTGTCCTCCATTTGTACAACC
>NW_027124205.1:62609-62710 GCF_001457755.1 Trypanosoma equiperdum | reverse complement strand
AAGAGCTTCGAATTCACCAGCGTTGTGATACTTATACTCGCCACCGATATAGTCTGTAATCTCACCCCAGTCAACCGATTCTGTGGTCCATCTCCCCGCAT
>NW_027124205.1:62161-62599 GCF_001457755.1 Trypanosoma equiperdum | reverse complement strand
AAGAGCTTCGAATTCACCAGCGTTGTGATACTCGTCATTGACGCCAATGAGTGTCGTAATCGCACTCCAGTTAATAGATTCTGTGCTCCATTTATATCCAGCCAAATCGCCCTGTGGAGAAGAGAATAAAACAGTTACAAACAACCCAACAACAAACACTATTTCATCCCTCATTGTTGTGTTTTATATCTTAAGCGGTAAAAGGTGGAAAAGGGAGGTACAAAGTTATCAGCAGCGTTATTTTCGCCTTAATCAGTCAGGTCAAACAAAGAGATTCATCACCATAACACCAACGTCAAACAAAAACATTACAAGAGACTAAGTACGACAACCCCGAACAAAATAGAAAACATACCCCAATATTCACATTTATCTAAACTCCCCTCCTCAGGTTGCGCATTATCATTAAACTCTCCTGCGGTTGCCTCACTTTTTCCC
>NW_027124205.1:61741-62151 GCF_001457755.1 Trypanosoma equiperdum | reverse complement strand
CACATTTATCTAAACTCCCCTCCTCAGGTTGCATATTATCATTTAACTCTCCTGCGGTTGCCTCACTTTTTCCAGTGGTTTCATTTTCTTCGATCTCTTCCTCCAGCAACTGAACCTTCTCAACTGCAACATCAATTCCTTCCATCTCTTGACTGAGTTGCTCCGCTGCTTTCTTGATTTTCTCAATAAGCTTATCCAACCTCCCAATTAGTACATGCACCTCCATGTTATGTTTTTCCACATCCTCTAGGTCTTCCTCTGCCTCCATTAGCTTGAGTTGCCATGGAATACCTTTATTCGAGACCAAGCATTGTGCGTAATCGACACACGTACGTTGGTGCTCTCCAGTGCATATTCCATCATCAGTAAATCCTACTTGGTATACTCTCCCGAGCACGTACTGTCGATAC
>NW_027124205.1:61219-61731 GCF_001457755.1 Trypanosoma equiperdum | reverse complement strand
ACCTTTATTCGAGACCAAGCATTGTGCGTAATTTACACACATATGCTGGTGTTCTCCAGTGCATATTCCATCGTCAGTAAATCCTACTTGATGCACCCTTCCAAGCACGTACTGTCGATATGATTCGGCTTCTCTTCGATAAATATACACATCATCCCGCTGTCTTCCAAGCATCTTGTTGAAGGCTACAATCTCTGTGCTAATATTTTCTGGAGTTACCACATCCTTTATTCCACTCGTGGCATTGGCATAACACAAATCTCTTATCTTAAACCAACCAGCAGCAAAGTCGAGAAGTTTGTCCCCAAACATTACTTTTGTCCACTTATGTTCGTCATTGGGTCCACCAAAGCTTTTGTGGCATAGCGTGGCATTATTCTTTTCACCAACACACAAACAGAAAAAGTCTCCAACCAGTGAGTAACCCGCAAAACTTACATTCTTCATTTTATCATTCGGCCTTCCACACGTCTCCTTGGCCGTTTTACCAACTATTGTGCCTTGTGAATTGT